>NC_136266.1:37553864-37671364 GCF_964187855.1 Myxine glutinosa | reverse complement strand
GTATGCTTTATGGAACTAACTCCGGGAACGCCCTTTGACCTTTATACAACACTGGAGTAAGGAGGGCGATATTTTAACAACAATTTACACTACAACAACAAAAAAAAAAAACCATTCTCATATCCACAACAATATCTATATATATATATTGTTATGTCGGTGGGGTCGGGGCATATATAGATTTAGGTCGATCTGCATAGTTTGGTGCTCCGATGATCGTGGGTAGCAAGAACCGTCTCGATGTAAATAAGTAGAGGACCTGTCTAGCCCGTACATCGGATTAAGTGTATCTTTGTCCCCATGATGAGGAATGGGGCATGTTAAGTAGTTGTAGGGATTATGTTAATTCCCCTGTGTGTCAAACCTGTGATCATACCTGTGTCCCGTATGGCAACGCACCATAAACATTAGTTAGGCCCATTAGCGCACACTAATTAATTTCCCCTCCACCACAATGACAATAAAACTCACCGGAAGCCAGTTCGGGGCACTGCCAATGCAGCCACAGCCAGCCACATCACCAGCTGGCAAAGCAATACACATCGAGCAAGCCAGGCAATAGCCACGCCGACATTGTGTGATTGGTCAAGGCAAAACCAAGAAGCAGCTCGCTGAGTGGTGAAGCAAGAGCAAAGGAATCGACAGACTGATTGGCGACTGACCGATGGGATGAGAGAGACGTGACGTGGCCATTGGTGGAGAATTGAGCCTCTGATGTTGGTCGGGAGAGATAGATAGATAGATAGATAGATAGATAGATAGAGAGAGAGAGAGAGAGAGAGAGAGATAGAGAGATATATATAACGTCAAGAGGGTTTGACAAAAACTGAAGGAGACCGACATTTTCTCTCTCTCGTTGAAGCCGACATCCCTGCTCGTTGAAGAAACTTTGGTGCCTGGACCTTGTTTGTTCTTGCCCTCACGCCTTCCTTCACCTTCGACCCTCTCTCCTTTCTGACCCGAACGTGGGGTGCATCGCAGTTCCGTGCCGAATCCGGGAGGACATTGCACGGCTAAGGAGGCGGGTTGCACGCCGCTCGCTCGCTTGGCGTGAGGGGCCTTGTCGAGGCCTTGTGAACGGGTGTGTGTCGAGGCCTTGTTCCCGCTGACCGGAGCCGCGTCGGACGACCGCGCTCAGAGCTTGACGATCCCTGACACACTCCAGACAGAGATAAGCTCGCACCACACAGAACAAAATGGTTATTTTTGATATATCCTCCTTCGTCTGTTGGTTGCGTCCGGTGTGGGAGCGCTCCGATTTAGGATCATATTTATTTACCGTCACGTTCTTTGTTCTCGGGGTCCGGCAAAAAATCCGTGTTCGTGAGTTTAATTTCCTGCAGGTTTGAAGACTGCGCGTGGATCGTGTCAGGTAAAGCTCCCGCTTCTTCTTCTTCTCTTTTACCCCGTGCTTGTCGAGTGAAATCCGTATTTGATCTTCGCCTCAAAATGAGCTCGATTGGTCATCTGTGGGTGCTCTGTCTTAATAGAGCCATCCACATGACAATATATATATATATATATATATATATATATATAATATATACATACATATGTGTGTGTGTGTGTGTGTGTGTGTGTGTGTGTGTGTGTGTGTGTATGTGTGTGTGCATACAGTCGTGGCCAAAAATATTGGCACCCTTGCACTTTTTTCAAATAACTCACAATTTTCTCGAAAAAAAAGTTGAAATTGACAAAAGTATTTGGTCTCCATAATTCTTTATTTCACTGTTAATATTACAGAACCTTTGTTTTTGATTCAGAACTTAATATATCCTTTTATATCAGAAAATAAAAAGAAATGGCATTGACAAAATTATTGACACCCTAGACTTAACATTTGGTAGCACACAGCCTTTGGACAAAATAACTGCAGTCAAGCACTTCCTCTCGCCATGAATGACCTTCCCACACCTCTCCACTGGCAGTTTGTCCCACTCTTCTTGTTTAAACTGCTCCAGTTCTCCCAGATTTGAAGGTGCCTTCTCCCAACTGCTGTTTTCAGATCTCCCCACAGGTGTTCAATGGGATTTAGATCTGGACTCATTGCTGGTCACTTCAGAACAGTCCAGCATTTTGTCTTTAACCATTCCTGGGTGCTTTTTGAAGTGTGTTTGGGGTCAATGTCCTGCTGCAAGACCCATGACCTTCGACGGAGACCCAGTTTACTGAAACTGGGTTGAACATTGCGCTCCAAAATGCCTTCATAATTTCCTGATTTCATGATTCAATGCACACACTCAAGGCACCCAGTGCTAGAGGCAGCACAGCAACCCCAAAATATCACTGGACCTCCTCCTTGTTTGACTGTACGGAAGGTGTTCTTTTCTTTGAAGGCTTCAATTTGTTTTCTGTAAACATAGAAATCATGTGCTTTTACAAAAAGCTCTAATTTTGGTCTCATCTGTCCACAGGACATTCTCCCAAGGATTTTGGCTTGTTCAGGTGTGTTTTGGAAAACTCCAGTCAGGCTTTCTTACGTAGAACCCCCTTTCATTGAGTTGGCGACGGACGGTGCGAGTTTAAACTGTCGTACCTTATGTCTGAAGGTCAGCTTGAATCTGTTTGGCAATTGATCGGTGTTTTCTCCACCATTAGAAGAATCCTTCACAGCAATCTTCGATCACGTTTTCTCTTGCAGCCACGTCCAGGGAGGTTGGCTACAGAGGGTTTGTTTGATGATCCTTTCAGAGAGATAGGGTGACATTTTCCAGGATTGAAGGACATATTCCATTTTTCAGAGCAGAGTCCAATCCTTTTCAGATCAGCAGACAGAGACGTAGCTGCTGTCTAACTAGCAAAGGGATGGGGGGTACTGTACGACACAATGTGCAGTCATTTACAAAAAGGGAGAGAGGGCTCTCCTGAACAGAGCATATTGGGGAGGTTATTAATATAGATGAGGAACAAGACTGGGCCCAAAACACTTCCTTGGAGAACTCCTGCCTCCTCTGGGAGAGGAGAGAGTTCCATTGATGGCAACAAGTTGACAGCATGAGTGGAGGAAATCAGAAATCCAGGGATGAAGGCGGCCTTCCTTGGCACAGACAGAGAGCTTGGCAGGATGCCATACTGGGGTCAATGCCAAAGATATATGTCCAGGGTGATGGTCCTAACCTCTTCCTTGAGATTGAGGGCCTCCAATCATTGCTGAGAGAGCAGCAGATGCATGTCAACTGTCCAGAGTTTAGTGAGTTAGACAGATCTCTAAACTGATAGTTGGAGATCAGACTGTTGGAAAACAAGAAAGAATTGACATTCTATGAGTTTGCTTATAATTGGAAGCAAACTCACTGGCTTATAGTTGGTGGGATCTGGTTTTGCAACCTTCTTGTGGATGGAAGTGAAGTTTTCCGGCTTCCATGCAGAGGAGAGGCAGCCAAAGAAGAAAGACAGACTGAATATGGGAAGCAAGAACAGCACAACAGGATTTGAAAAACGTGGGCAGTGATGGAATCTGGATCCATCACTGAAGCAGGGTCAGGGCCGGACATAACTTTTTATAGCTTCTTCGGTGAGGACACAGAGTCCAGTAGATAGTGGGTTGTCAGGGCAGGATGTGCACAGAACGGCATGGGTCGGGTACACGATAATTGGAGGTAAAGACATTCTGCCTTATCTCGGACAGAGTCTGCAGTAATGTTGTTTGAAGTGAGTGACGAGATGGAGGGGGAGCAGACACCAGAGAAAGACTTGATAAGTCACCACCATGACATGGAGGAAAGAGACTGGTTGGGGAGGTCAGCCTTGAAATTTGTTAGATGATGTTTTCTGACTTGCCTCAGGATGATCAGATCATGAGTCATGCTCTACACAGGGTGTTGGTGCTGCCAATGCAATTTCTTTGGTGAGGGTTACAATGCTGGATGGGTTGCCACTCCAAAACAGGAAGTCAGGCCAGGAATTTGTAATTTGGCCAGGGTGTCGGTGATAGCTCACCTACTCTTCGTGAAGGACACCGTGGGGATTTTTACCGTACACCAACTAAAGTCCAGCCTAACCACCATCCGAGGGATGGGACAGACACTGATGAATCGTCCTGCCCATGAAACATTGGGATGACCGAGGTTTGAACTCAGTCTACACAGCTTGGAGGTGAGTTTACGTAACTCTAGGACCTTGGTCATCCTGCCAGCTCTTCTTCAGGATGGACACACTTTTTGAAAGCCTTACGGAATGAAAAATGTTACTATTAGTCGTGTTAGGCTTCCCTGCTGAGTAAGCAAGTTGGACGACTGCAACTGCATCCATTCCCAATTCAGTGTACCAGGGTCTAGTGAATGGATGGGAAAGTCACAGATGGGATTGGATAAATAGTGTAGCAGCATAGCAAACCTGTTGTGCATTTTGTGATACAAGCACCAAATTTGGCACAAATGTACATTAATATGTTGCGAACATTTTCAGATATTGGGCCACTTGAAATTCCGTAATTTTTTTTTTCAAATTTTTTCAAATTTCGTAATTTCAAATTTTTCGGGTGACACCGTCACAATTTCGGTCTTCGAGGCCGGCCGATATAGTGGGGCGGCTTAGCCCAAATATTCAAAAGAATTGTGCATTTTGTGATACAAGCACCAAATTTGGCACAAATGTACATTAATATGTTGCGAACATTGTGTGGTCAGCAATGAAGACGAGAGTCTGAATTACATGTATGCAGAAGACCTTGTGAACCAGTGAAGCAAATACACGGGTAAGCATGAATTAAATCTAGGGCATGATATAATTTCCATGATGTTTACCTCTACACTCAATGGTGGAAGGAGGTAATGTTTTGATCCCAGCTTGTCTGTATGTCTGTTTGTCTGTTAGTCCACAAAATTCCAGACAAAGCTTGTAGTAGTGGTAGTTGTAGTGGTAGTGGTGATAACAGAAATTGTTATATAGAACTGAACTTATATTATTATTATATGCAGAAAATAACTTCATTTCTATATGCCCTGCAGTGGACAGGTTAATTGGTTTATGCACTGAAGGGGTCACCCTGGTGTGCACTGCTGTGTTCTGCCTCACTGAGTTGTTCAGGTATGATGTACTCAGCACAAGCTTCCGGTCGGCCCGGAGGTGGGGGTGCGGGGCCTGTCACGGAACGTCAAAACAAACGGCCTGCCGGGGCCGCCCAAAAGTCGGGCGTGAGGGGCGCGTCCACTAATGGAACGCCTCTCGCTTCCCAGATCGAGGGCCACGTGGTCAGGAGAACCTCGTCCCTTCCGGTCACACTTTGCCTATCGGCCGGCCTCGAAGACCGAAATTGTGACGGTGTCACCCGAAAAATTTGAAATTACGAAATTTGAAAAAATTTGAAAAAAAAAATTACGAAATTTGAAAAAATTTGAAAAAAAAAATTACGGAATTTCAAGTGGCCCAATATCTGAAAATGTTCGCAACATATTAATGTACATTTGTGCCAAATTTGGTGCTTGTATCACAAAATGCACAATTATTTTGAATATTTGGGCTAAGCCGCCCCACTAAACCATTGCACGAGAGAAAGGTGACTTTTATGAAAACATTCCACGATGGAATCGAAATCAGGTGCTGCGGAGATGTTGAAGTGCCTGCTAATTGGAATATTCTGCCTCGTTGAGGTTGTTATACCTTACAATAGCCAGAGAGATATGGCCCTTGACAAGAAAGTGATCAGAAGAGCGAATCAGGATTGGATGGAACAGCAACAAGATGACCAAGAGCCAATAGGGGCAGAACGTATTATGTTCCTTTATAACTTCGGTTTGCTTACACTTGACTCGGACATTTTCTGAACTGTGAATCCTTTAAGCATTCCAACTGTGAACCCTTAAGTATGGGATGTGTGCAATTCTTGCCACAACTTTCTTTCTGCAGCACCCTGGTGGCGAGGCGGTGTTGCTGGACCGCGTGGGGCAGGACGCCAGCGTGGCGTTTGAGATGGAGGGACATTCTCCCGAGGCACGAGAACTGGCAAAGCAATTCTTCATCGGAGAGCTACATCCGGTGAGGAATTTTGGAATCGATTTAACTTCTGCCATCTCCGAGAAACAGCAATAGCCATAGCTCATGTACACCCTCCAAATGTTAAAAAAGAAGGCACCACTAACTAGCATATTCACCTTGCACACTTACAAACTACTTAACATTTTGTACTTTGTTCAATTAAACAACCAAATTATTGTTCTCTCTCCCCCTCCTCCAAGGATGAGAAACAACCAGAGGAACCACTGAAGGTAAAAACATATGGCTGAAGTCTTAAAACTTTTAACAGGTTTTTCTTTGGACTAAGGAAGCCTGGCGATGGCCTAACGGTTAAGGTGGCTGCCTTAAGATCCCAGGATCTTGAGTTTGAGTTGAGTCAAAAAAAAAGCAGGTGGGTTGACTCAGCCTGTCATCCTTCCGATGTCGGCAAAATGAGTACCAGCTCACTGAAACCAGGGGGCACTGCATCAGCGGCACAGCTGCGCTGCCAGCAATGATGCAAACAGGAGCCACAGGATGCACACAAATAATAATTTAGACTAAGGGAAACAGGATGGTGACATCAACTGTTCAATTGTCCTGTGAACTTGTGGAATACACTATATCCTTCGGAGGGGATATTAAGCCTATTATCCTGTCTACTTGCACTCATTTGTAGACAATAAAGGGATGCTCTGGCTTAGAGTCGACAAATGCAAAATGAATTGCACTTTACACGTTACTAATGCAAAAAATGTTTTTCTTTGTATTTTGTTTTGATTCTTGCATATCTTGAAGTCCGTGTGTACGTACGATCCTGGTAGGGATGGATGAACATTATGGGGATAGCAGGCCCATATGGGCTACAACCTTTCTTTCTTGTGTAGGTGAAGAGTATGATTGACCACCTTGGCCCTTTAGTACCATTCATAGGATATCTCAGATCATCCCCCATCTAAATCCAGATCATCCAGGTCCTTGGGCCTGGTGTTGGTTTAGCGGTTAGGGTGCCGGCTTGAGATCCTAGGATCCTGGGTTTGAATCTTGGTCAATCGCTGAATTAACACCAGGAGGGTTGACTCAGCCTGTCATCCTTCCGAGGTCGGCAAATTGAGTACCAGTTCACTGGTAATTCCCTGTGTGTCGCAAGAGGCGACCAACAGGGTTGGCAGCAGGAAGGGCATCCGGCCATAACACATTGCTTCAAAAAGGTGACCAAGGTGCCCGAAAAAAGGCCAACCCCTGCTCTGCGGGGGGAAATGGCCTCCAAAGGTGGTTCTTCTTTCTTCACCCCCATCCAAAACCATGATCTTTCTAACCCCTGTTAAACCACCACTTTTCCACAAATTTCCAGTTTTTCCTTCCTGACAGTTTGCTTCTGCATCCATATTATCCACCCCCTGCATCCCTCATCCATACCCGCATACCTTATTGTCCGTCTCCGTGTATTTTCTCCTTCGGCCCTGCTGTTGGTGTTTTCCCATCTTCTCTTTCTGCTCTTCCTTTTGTTCTGTTGTGTCCTGATCCATTCTGTGCTCTAGCTCTTCCATGAGCCTCGACTCTGTATAAAAAAGTGACTGCCCTTTGAGATTCCATAAATGGCAATAAGAGATAATATATTTTGCTTGTGGTTGTGGCTCATAAAAAAACAATGAAGTGGTTGAGTTCACTGCAACATCCATCACACAACCGAAGACTGTATGCACAAGCTGATGATTCGCTGCAGGATGGCCAACAGGTACGCACTCACCTCTAAATCCCTACCCAGCTAAAAACAGTCTTCCTGGTGTTTCCCAGGCAGGGTGATTCACCAATGTGTGTGCCGCCCTCGGATGGACGTTAAATAGGGTGTAATGTCTGCCAGCTTTATTTGGTGGTCGTCAAAGATCCCATGGTGTCATTTGCGAAGAGTACCATATTCAAAATTCAAAATTCCTGGCCGGACTTCCTGAGTCGGAGTGGCGACCCAACCTGGGATGTTGCCTAGTAACACCAACACAATGCGTAGAGCATGGTGCATGATTATGACGATTCACTGGCTACGCACAGGTATTTGAGATGGCGATATGATGTGAAGCAGCTGAAACTCTCAAATTCCATATACAACTAATCGGTCGACAAATATCATGCGTGTATATTAATGTTCACGGAGTCACCTTGAATTGAAACAATTCCATCTTACCTTTGTTTGTAGGTTCCTCAAATCCCTCCTTTCACAGAAAATGACACTGAGCAGAGGTGCGTCATATTGTAACACACCAACTACACATGTATTACGCATGCAAATCGGCTTTCATTTACTATGTTTTACCATGCCTCCTTAGCTTCCTGCAGCGCCTGGTACTTGCAGCTCTGGTTCTTGCAATTCTGGCAGGGACGTTGCTTTTCTTCTAATATCACCAGCAACTTACATTGGCGACACCTGGAAAACTGCCTTTAATCGGCCAAGTGCCACCGATGACCTGAGGTTCATCAATAATGTTTGAGGTCACCGAATTGCCACGACTTCCTCATCCAGCCACAGCATCCTCTATTCAAGCTTAACGCTGATCCGTTTTGCTCTGAACTTTCAATAGCATCTTGAATGGAACAGGCCGACTTGGAAAACACAGTTTTGTTGCATTGTAACTCGCTATCGCTTCTTCTTAACATGTAAGATTTTGCACCAGACGTAACCTTACAGTGTAGTTTTTGGAACTTCATGATAATAAGGAACCTTCCTGGAATCAGGTTAGTTTTCTGGAGTTTTTTAAATCCACTCAAACTTGCCGTCTGTTTCATTCATTCAGCATTAAACAACAGGTTTCACCCATGACTGTTGCGCATATTTATTTGTGCATCCCAGAAATGTTACAATACTATTCCCATTAGACCCTTGTACATGGTTTTTATAAACTAACTAGGTGGAATGAAAGCCATATACTAATTTGACATTACTGGGCGGGTTCGAGTGGGGCCCGCAGCGATCAAGGTAAGCTCGCATTAAATGGGAACGGAGGGCAATCAGAATGCATATTGGCACAGGAACAGATGGCGCCCGCTACATGGGCTGTCCCACCAAGCACCATCACTCACTGTGAAGACCACACAGTTTTCTGCATGCCCACCATTTGGTTGGACAACTGGATATGCACGGTACCATGGGGCAGATATGACCCGACTTCCATCCGAGTAGATGTACACGCCCTCGGCCCTGTGATCCGTCACACCAATCCAGACGAACCAATTTCCTGATACAGCAGAACGGGCGTAACGGGCAATGGCTCGCCTGGTAGTGGCATCGGACGGGGCTGCCAGGGATCCTCCGGTGTCCTCGCAGCGACTGGCAGCTTGTTCGTGTGATGCATATTCACGGAAAAGAAGGTAACAGCGGCCTGAAATCCTTCGACCACGTAAGCATCCTAAAATGGCAGGAAAAAGAGAAAGAAAGAATAAAATAAAGAAATGAGGCAATTATAATCGCAGGCATTCACAAAGGAATGTAACATATCCCCCCCCCCCCCCCCCATATAAGCACCATAAAAACCCCATATTAGCACCATAAAAACCCCATATTAGCACCATAAAAACCCCATAATAGCACCATAAAAACCCCATATTAGCACCATGAAAACCCCGTATTAGCACCATAAAAACCCCATATTAGCACCATAAAAACCCCATAATAGCACCATAAAAACCCCATATTAGCACCATAAAAACCCCATATTAGCACCATAAAAACCCCATATTAGCACCATAAAAACCCCATATTAGCACCAAAAAAACCCCATATTAGCACCATAAAAACCCCATATTAGCACCATAAAAACATTGAAAGGAAGCAATACACCAATATGGGCCTGCATTTATTTATCGATTTATTCTCTAGGCCCTCGGGGTTGTGACAAGGTATGTTTTTTACATAGTCTTGTCTGCTTTGCTGAAAAAGGAAAGGCTTGACATGTCGAAAACCTTCATTTTGTGACCATTTTTGACCTTTGACCCCTGCAACATTGGGAAATGATGATGTGGGAAAATGTGGGAAATCATTATGTGGGAAATCAAAATGTGGGAAATCATTATGTGGTAAATCATGGCCAAACAAGTTCTGAGTAATCTGTGTGTTGGTTGTTCTTGATTGGTCAATTCAATGTGACATCACTGATGACGGTTGAGTTGTGCAAAGGAAGCATTTGCGAAAAGTAACTCTCAGGTAATGTGGAGTCAATCAGTACAAAAACCTTTCATTTTAAAGTTCACTTCATGTTGCTGATGGCGCCGGAAGGTAGAAACAGTATTGTTCTATCATGTCACTGGATTATTGAGACGTTGACTGGTGGACACCTAGACAATGATGCATGCATGACTGTCATGACTGAGCAAATCAAGATGGTTTCCTGATACATGTGCATCTTCTTCTTGAATCTGTAATGTGGCTAAGCAGAGCACTTTTTTTTCTTTTCTTTTTTTGTATACAGAATCGAGGCTCGTGAAAGAGTTAACATTTATTTCACAAACAAATCAAACAGACAAACAAAATATATAAAAAGAGGGAGCGGAAGACAAGATGGGGAGAGAAGGGGAAGCACACAAACACAACATTTGAGAGCAGGGACATCGGGAGATCTGTGGGAGGGCTTGGGGGGAGGAGGCGTGGGAAGGGGGGAAGGGGTGGGAGAAGTATAAAACCCAAGGACACCAAGGACTTTCAGGACAGAAGTTGGTATTTCAAAACTTGATGTACATTCGCTTTGCTAGGGTCTTCATCTCTTTCTTTCACATTGTTTTCAAAACACCAGTTAACCATAAATCTATCTGAAACCACAATGTTAATCATTCAAGGTACATCAAGCGGGATATTGTGACCCTCAAAATTTAAGGTCGGTCAAGTCTTCTCTACTGAGGCAAGGGTAGAGATGCAAGTGCTTCCACAGTTGCAGCTGTAGAGAGGGCAGTGAAGGAGAGGACAATTGAAAGTGTTGGGAGACGTTTGCGGATGGTTTTCTTTAATACACCTTAGAATACCTGAAAGACGACCAAGCTCGTTCCTGTGACGCGCAGTGGCCAAGCTGTTGTTGCGTCCGGTATCCCTCAGCTTGCGTAGCTTCCCCTCATGGCGCAGGGTCTGCGCTTCCAGTTGGGCCAACCTCGCCTCGACACGGCCTTGCTGTGCCTTCATTTCTCTCAGCGATGCAGACTGTCGTTGCACGGTGCGTTCTGGGCGAGATATTGTTCATGTCAGGAACATGAGCTTTAACACTGAAGTTTGGACAACATTTTTTCTGGGAATTGTTTCGATTATCGTGGACTAAGTTGAGGTGCAGAAGACGATGACAAGGAATGCCGAAAAACAATTTGCACTAAATACACAAGACATCATAAGAAAAACTGATTCACCCTTACAGTGAGATACTGATTTACCTGATTTACCCAACTAGCAACGGTACCCGCCCTGGGTGTGGCTTCAATTGGGAGGCCCAAATGAAAAGGCAAAATATCACAAATTGAAGGCTTTTTTTATTTTAAACGATTCATATAAACATCCGTTGAATCATATCACACGCAAATCATCAAAATCTAAACAGTACATGGCGCCCATTTTGAAAAAAGATTGAAGTCTGCAAAACGGAAGCGGCCGCTACACGTCTTTCTCAGTCGCACGTTTATGTGTGAAGAGTGCGCGCCGAATCTGTAACACGGAAGCGGCCGCTACACCTGTTTCTCAGTCGCTTTGCACACGCTGCCATGTTACTTCGGAGCCGCACGTTTATATAGGAAGAGTTCGTCAGGAGTCGATCTACTCTATCCTGGTACGTAGAATAAACACTATTTGTACAATTTCAACAAAAGCCACATCACTGTTCATATCAGTAAATATTATTCCATCGTGTTTGGGAAAATTGGAAAACTTGGAAAAATTGGAAAAACAATATAGCCATTTTACTCCCAGGGGTCCCAGGAATACCCACCCAAAATATCGTTGTGATCGGTTGAGCCGTTTTTGCGGTACCTGGGGACGGACGGACAGACCGAACATTTGGTGAATTATAGTAAGATGATTTACCCAATCCTCAAGTTTCAACGGTTCAATATACACAGAGGGTAAAACACAGATGCAGCAGTAACATTATGTTGTCACAATAAAATTAGCAAGCACCGTTTCCGCAGCTCTGTAATCAGTTAGTCAAAGTATTGCGACGTTTTCAAGGATACCTTGAAAGAAACAATAGAAAGCAGGGTTACATAGGATCGGAATTCAAAGTTTCACAAAATTGCCAACTGATGAATCAGGTCGATGCAAATGGAAGGAAAACAAAGCAAATATGACATGATGGAAAGTTAGTAGCAACTAACAAGAACAGTGAAGATATCGACAAGTCAAAAAGCGGAGTCAGCGGCTCACCGAGATGCAATATCAGCTCTTCCATCCACCGAGGAACATTCATTGAAGTCGCTCCTCCAACGTCTGGATCATTATATATTGTATCCAATCCATTCCAAGTTTTCGCTCCAGCGTCGGTATTTGGCCTTGTCCTTGATCCACCGTCAGCATTGGTGATGTCTGAATCTGCTTCAACCTTGGTGTTTGATCGAGCCTCAGTCGTTGCTTTGGTGATTTCAGACATCGCTCTCTCCATGCTTGTTTGGATTTCAGGCCCAGGTTCTGCCCCATCACTATCATCTCGCGCGGTCTCTGCTTCATCGCCAAACTTCTTTCCTGTTCTAATTTTGGTGACTTTTCCAAATCTTGTCCTGGCCTCTGATCTAGAATGGATTTCAATATTTACTGCATCTCTGGGTTTTGCTGCTGCAGTTGGTACAGGCCTTGTCTCAGCCGAGCAATCATACAGCAGAGTTAGGCAAAGGGAGAGGCAGAGACAGAGAGAGGCGAGCATGGAAAGCGAAACGTGATGCATAGTTGCATTTGTTGATTTGAAAGGGAACTGTATTTGGGGGCAGAGAGGGAAGGCGGTTGTTAAAGGGGTGAACTGTAAAGTGCGGCAAAAAGGAAGTCGTAACAGTAGAAGCGAGAGGCGTTAGACGAATGAGATGAGAGGAGAACTTAGCAAAGATAAGTACAACCAGGAACTGAAAGAAATAGTAAATGAAAAACAAAAGAACAAACTAATGCAAACAGGAAAGACGGAGAGTGAATGCGGGCGGTGAGGAGGGAAGTGCGACTTGCTGGGAGAGTGAGGAGGGGAGGGACAGGATTGAACCATATGTGCGTGAAAAAAACATAAGAGGTGCCTTTGTCTGCCTATGCACGTTTGAGACTTGTATGTGGTGGACAAGTTAACAGTAAGTAATTTTTTTGGACCATTCTATAAATAAAATCATAAAGTGCGAAATAAACTAAAAAAAACAAAGTTTTTCTCAGTTGCGAGTTACTCCTCATATTAGTTTTTATATTAAAATACGTCACAGACACTGTCCTCGATTATTACTCAAGTAGGAAAATACAAGACAAAATAGCAAGGATAAACAGGAAGAAATGAACAGGAATGTAGGAATAGTATGCAAGTTCTCAGCAAATAATTTGTAAAAGATGGCAAGAATGTTATAAAAAGAAAGTTGGAAGAAAACACACAGACGGACAGACAGACAGACGGAGACACTCGTACACGGCACAGAAGACGTTGGCAGGCTTAGCACGCAACATGTCCGAGCTGCTCCTCCTTGAGAACATTCAGGAAATGCTGGTGGAAGTCCTGTACCCAACCAAAGAACTCCTCCGAGTCCAGATGCTGGGGCTCGCCAAACCAGACCTTTAAAACAAAGAAACAAACAACAAAAACGATCATTTAATCTCTGAGGATGAAGGCTTCATCACATTCATCGCAATGTCATAAACACCGATTGTGGCTTCCAAATCTGCAGCCGAGAGATCATGTCCGAGATGTCGGTGATATTGGAGGCACCATGTTATTGAGTTCATCAATGATGGATTAACACCTTACATGGTCTTGCATATGATCTTCACACATCAATAGACTAGGCCAATTTTTCAGATATGGGTGTTGTTGTAGTGTATGAGGCATTTTGGAGGAAAAGTTGGTAAACAGACTTTTTAACTCTTTTAAGGTATACTGAATCCAAATATGCTGTTTACCAGGCCCCCAATTGACTCATTCACCCTGAAAAATGTAAAACAAAACAAAACATATGCAAGTTGTGGAAAGAAAATATTCACATGGAGCACAGATCTATGAAACAATAAACACAGCTTATTATTAGTAGTAGTATTATTATATTGTCTAATTATATTAATATATATTGCATTTCAGGTCAGAATGGAGTCGTTAATGCAACTGAAAAGGACCAGCAGCTGGTGTGTAACATATATGAAGACTGCATTAGATGGCAGCAGAGTAAATCAGACAAACTTTTTGAAGCCACAGAAAAAGGACTGTCGTCTCTTCACGAAGCAACATCGGCAGCAAATGAAGCGACGAAAATAATCGTGATCTGATTGATAGAATCACATTCGTGCTAAGCGCTGATTCCTCGTGTGGCATAAATCATGTTATGCTGTGTACACAGACAAAGGAGAAATCAAACGCCTTGAATAATCAACCAGTCCTGAAAGAGCTCCATCCTCAAGTTTCAGAGGTTCAACCACTGCAGAAGCTCACAGTACCCGCTACAAGTTTACGCAGTCGCATGAAGGCCATGAACTGGAAAGCATGCATGTTCTGTCAAGACTCTGATTCGAAAGTGAAACTTTCTTCAGTAGCAACATTCAAAATGAGCAAGGAGATACTAGATTCTTCAAAATATGACCAGCAGTCTAGTGTCCGTCTTGCTGGGGTACATGATCTAATATCTGCTGAAGGGAAGTATCACCCAAATTGTTACAAGCAGTTCTTGCGGACCTGGGGTACCTGATCTAATAGCTGCTGAAGGGAAGTATCACCCAAATTGTTACAAGCAGTTCTTGCGGACCTGGGGTACCTGATCTAATAGCTGCTGAAGGGAAGTATCACCCAAATTTTTACAAGCAGTTCTTGCGGACCTGGGGTACCTGATCGAATAGATGCTGAAGGGAAGTATCACCCAAATTGTTACAAGCAGTTCTTGCAGACCTGGGGTACCTGATGTAATAGCTGCTGAAGGGAAGCATCACCCAAATTGTTACAAGCAGTTCTTGCGGACCTGGCGTACCTGATCTAATAGCTGCTGAAGGGAAGTATCACCCAAATTGTTACAAGCAGTTCTTGCGGACCTGGGGTACCTGATCTAATAGCTGCTGAAGGGAAGTATCACCCAAATTGTTACAAGCAGTTCTTGCGAACCTGGGGTACCTGATATAATAGCTGCTGAAGGGAAGTATCACCCAAATTGTTACAAGCAGTTCTCGCGAACCTGTGGTACCTGATCTAATAGCTGCTGAAGGGAAGTATCACCCACATTGTTACAAGTAGTTCTTGGAAACCACAACTAAAACGAAGGAAGAAGCACAGAACACTGACCTACCAATGATCTGGTTGACCAAGAAGTTGAAATATGCTGCCAGTCAAGGCCACGTACTAGAGCTTTCAGAAGTGTGGAATCGCTACTGTGAACTCGCCATTAAGATGGAGTGAATGTTCCACAATCTTTAGTCAGCCATCGAATGACATTTACAGAACAGCTTTCCACACACATCAGAGATGTCCCCCTAAAAAGTCCCCCTGAAAAGCTCAACACAACGATGTATATGACTTCATCGTACTACAGGACCAAGCTCCAGGTGATAGAAAAACTGTCTTGGTACCGAACAAGTTTTCCCATGTACCTATCACCAAAATGAGAAGCCAGAATGACGAGGAAATAATCTCTCCAGTTCCACATTTTAAGGCAAACGATGAGGAGTTCTTGTCGATGGTTCACATAGCACTGAAATTACGATCTGATATACTTCGTCAATCACCTCATAAAGGTCTGTCCGTCTGCGAGGAAGATGGAATATCATGTGTACCAGAGAGCCTGTACATGTTCATAAATATTCTTATTGGTGGACAAGAAGTTTTTGAACACATGTCCTCGACAGGTACTGATGATGGTGATGAACTATTACCAGAAGAAGAGGACTTTGAGTCTGACGAAAGTACTGATGACTTTGATTCTGAAGTACAGTCTCGTGTTCTTAGTGTTTGTCAAGATTTAGTGTATATCACTTCTGGAGGCAAGAAGTGGATGCCAAAACATATTGGCCTTGCTAGCACTTTGCACCAGGCAACACACTCGAAGCAACTGGTGCAGCTATTTCATAAGACGGGGCATACATTAAGTTATAGAGATGTCTTGCAGATAGACACTTCTTTAGCGGAAGTTACACTGAGAAGCATGGACTGAGAATCAAGAGGACTATTAATTGCTAATTCCCTTTCACACAATAACTGGGTGTGACGCAGTTTCTCACATAGCAGGTCACAGCAAGAGAACATCATGGGAAGTGTTCAAGAATAATCGTCATCTGCTGGCAAACTTGGGAAAGCACCCACTCACTGATGACACCATAGAGTCTGTGGAACAATTCATTTGTAAAATGTATCATCAGGATGAAATAGTTACCTGTGATGAGGTCCGTGCAAGACTGTTTTGCAAATGTAGATCTCCTGAAGCCCTCCCTCCCACATCTGATGCAGTGAGATTTCACATACTGAGGGCTCACTACCAGGCTACGGCATGAGACATGCCCTGTGTGCCCACCCACACCTACCTTCACCAGTTGGCCATGGATGGATATTACAGGATAATAAGCTGATGTCACAACTCATGTCTCTGCCACCAGTACCAGACATTTGTGAAGGGTTCATCTCATGTGGCTGTGCAACGGGGTGCTCAACACAACGATGCAGTTGTAACAAAAAAAGTGACTTGTATTGCACTGGGGGCCTGCAAATGTAGGTCAGGTACCGTCGGATGTAGAAATCATTAATGTATCCCAATCCAAACCAGCCAAGAGGAATAACAAGATGGAGACTTGAGTTTCCAGTGATTATGGAGCAGGTAGCTTCTGAAAATAAAATGTAATCGACCATTTTCACATGGGTGGCGGTTGGGGACGTGGTCGGTGGGGTGAACAACGAGTTGGATCCCCGTCCCGCACCCTGACGCCTTACAACTGAAAACTGATCTTGGTAAACATTTTTTTCGTGTTTCGGAAAGCAAAATTCTGTTGGAAAAACAGTTTACCAACTTTTGGCCAAAAATGCCTGCAGTAGTTATTTTCTGAGAAAAGTGGCCTAGTCTATCAAGACAGAAACAGTGTGATCCACACAACTTAACCTAGTTTTCTTCTTCTTCCTCTTCTTCCTTCCTCTTCTTCTTCTTCTTATTTTACTTCTTCTGACAATACCCTCCCTTTCCCACACATTCATAACAAAACTCTTTTTATCTTACGCATCATGCATTTCTTTGCTCAAAAACAAGGAACTACTGTTGCATGTACACCTAGAAAAGAGTATGCTATTGTGTGTCGGTAATCCAACAAACTCTTCTCATGCATCATAACCCCACCCGCTTGCCCATGAACGTTTAATTTGCTAAACAACTGCTCCTTCCATAAACTCGAGTTTAAACTTTACTCCCACATACATCACTTATATTCCCTTTCCTTGTCCGGCCACACACACACCATGAGGGATGAATATTTAATGTGCAGCTGGGAACGTTGCTCTTGAAGTTTGCACACGTCACTCTGCAGCTCGGATATCTTGTCCTGCAGGGAGAGGAGGGGGGCCAGGTAGGAACAAATAAGAAGGTAATAAGATGGGATAGCAAGAAGATGCTGATGTTATAGGCATTAACTTCATTTACTCTGACGAAGGGTTAACGCCTGAAGCATCAGCTTATCCTGGCTTCCGATGGCGGTGAGCATACCTCGACCAACATCCTGTTGCTTTCATCCATTGTCCATCCCAAGTTGCTTTGAGAGCATTAATCATCCACTGCAATATGTGGGCTATCATTACATGTAGACCATATCAGGTGGATGTGGGCTATGCAATATGTGGGCTATCATTACATATAGACCACATCAGGTGGATGTGGGCTATGCAATATGTGGGCTATCATTACATATAGACCACATCAGGTGGATGTGGGCTGTGCAATATGTGGGCTATCATTACATACAGACCACATCAGGTGGATGTGGGCTGTGCAATATGTGGGCTATCATTACATATAGACCACATCAGGTGGATGTGGGCTGTGCAATATGTGGGCTATCATTACATATAGACCACATCAGGTGGATGTGGGCTGTGCAATATGTGGGCTATCATTACATATAGACCACATCAGGTGGATGTGGGCTGTGCAATATGTGGGCTATCATTACATATAGACCACATCAGGTGGATGTGGGCTGTGCAATATGTGGGCTATCATTACATATAGACCACATCAGGTGGATGTGGGCTGTGCAATATGTGGGCTATCATTACATATAGACCACATCAGGTGGATGTGGGCTGTGCAATATGTGGGCTGTCATTACATATCGACCACATCAGGTGGATGTGGGCTATGCAATATGTGGGCTGTCATTACATATAGACCACATCAGGTGGATGTGGGCTATGCAATATGTGGGCTGTCATTACATATAGACCACATCAGGTGGATGTGGGCTATGCAATATGTGGGCTATCATTACATATAGACCACATCAGGTGGATGTGGGCTATGCAATATGTGGGCTATCATTACCTATAGACCACATCAGGTGGATGAGGGCTATGCAATATGTGGGCTATCATTACATATAGACCACATCAGGTGGCTGAGGGCTATGCAATATGTGGGCTATCATTACATATAGACCACATCAGGTGGATGTGGGCTATGCAATATGTGGGCTATCATTACATATAGACCACATCAGGTGGATGGGGGCTGTGCAATATGTGGGCTATCATTACATATAGACCACATCAGGTGGATGGGGGCTATGCAATATGTGGGCTATCATTACATATAGACCACATCAGGTGGATGTGCGCTCTGCAATATGTGGGCTATCATTACATATAGACCACATCAGGTGGATGTGGGCTATGCAATATGTGGGCTATCATTACATATAGACCACATCAGGTGGATGGGTGCTATGCAATATGTGGGCTATCATTACATATAGACCATATCAGGTGGATGTGGGCTATGCAATATGTGGGCTATCATTACATATAGACCACATCACGTGGATGGGGGCTATGCAATATGTGGGCTATCATTACATATAGACCACATCAGGTGGATGGGGGCTATGCAATATGTGGGCTATCATTACATATAGACCACATCAGGTGGATGTGGGCTCTGCAATATGTGGGCTATCATTACATATAGACCACATCAGGTGGATGTGGGCTGTGCAATATGTGGGCTATCATTACATATAGACCACATCAGGTGGATGTGGGCTGTGCAATATGTGGGCTGTCATTACATATAGACCACATCACGTGGATGGGGGCTATGCAATATGTGGGCTATCATTACATATAGACCACATCAGGTGGATGGGGGCTATGCAATATGTGGGCTATCATTACATATAGACCACATCAGGTGGATGTGGGCTCTGCAATATGTGGGCTATCATTACATATAGACCACATCAGGTGGATGTGGGCTGTGCAATATGTGGGCTATCATTACATATAGACCACATCAGGTGGATGTGGGCTGTGCAATATGTGGGCTATCATTACATATAGACCACATCAGGTGGATGTGGGCTGTGCAATATGTGGGCTGTCATTACATATAGACCACATCAGGTGGATGTGGGCTGTGCAATATGTGGGCTATCATTACATATAGACCACATCAGGTGGATGTGGGCTGTGCAATATGTGGGCTGTCATTACATATAGACCACATCAGGTAGGGGATAAAATGACCTCTTCCCTGTAGATTATTAGTGAACCAGCTGGTTTTTAACTGGAAATCTGTTAGCAACATTCGAACCCACAACCTTTTCAGATTCCAGTCCCTATATGTACTGCCGAGGGAAATGTTTACAGCGATGTCCTCAAGTGTTTTTTCCAGAAGCTTTTCACCATTTATCATCTGTCCAACTTCAAAGCATTCGTGTCCTTTGAACCTTCTATAACGATCAAATGAAAAGATCCAAGTGAACATGTTTGAAGAACAAGGAATAAAAAGCAAATTCAAAAGAGGATAATTCATTCAAAATGTGGAGCTCAAGTAATTAATCACCAACTGTTTTAGAAGAAATGACAAAACTACTTTAAATCATATACCGAAACCTATAATCGCCAGATATTGGTTAATATAGGATAACCACGTAACCAAATTGGCATCTTGTTGCTTCGCAGGCAGATCATCGTAATCATAGAGTATGCCGTGCTTTGTGGACGCTTTAAGCCGGCTGTCCCATCTACTAACACTTACTGGTGTACATGAAGGATCCCACACTTTTGAAAAGAGCATGCTATTGTGTGCTGGCACTCGAGCCCAGTTCCAAATTTCTGCTGTAATCTATAGGGTCGCTGAATCGGGAGCATCATGATTCAAAATTGAGTCTTGGCGGACATCCATCCATTAAATAAGCAAACAAATAAATAAATAAATAACAATTACGAGGTGTTGTTCTGAGATGTAGTCTGAAACAGCCAACAGAAGCACAACCAAATACAACCACCAAAATGTGGATAACAGCTTCTCCCAATCACCACACACCTTAGAAGGCTCTGTTGTGATATACGTAAATGGAATATTGCTCTTGAGCACTCAGGTGTAACAACTGAACAACCTTAAACCAAGACAGGTGTATACATCTTGTCTAATTGTGAATTATCTGACCTTGAGCTCGTCGAGGAAGTCGGTCTCTATTTGCCCACACATGATCTTCGTCTTGGTAAATTCTTTGTGGTACTTGGCCAACTTCTCAACTGCCTGATTCACAACTGTGGGGCATGATTGTGTGGTTATTTGAGGGTGAGATAAACGACGGATGAGAACCTGAGTGAGGTCATAATACAAAGATGTTAGAATATGGTGTACTCAGTTATATTTATTTAGGGACAGACAAATAAAGCGTTTTTTAAATACAATGACCAATCCTCAACCTGCTTCGCCAAACGGCATATTTGAGCAACGTTTTTTTTGTGGCCGGATGCCCTTCCTGACACCACCACAGAAATAAAGAAGTTTCCAAATCAACAAGCGTTCATAGAAAACCTTACTTGATAAAAGTCTTGAGATAAAAGGACGTGGGAAGGATCTGTTTACCGCCGTTGATGCACCGTCTTTTACACCACCTTATCTAACACATTACATTAGGTCTTCGTGCCTGTTGTTTGTGTATTTTATGAGGTTCCTAAAAACAGTAGGTTTGCTGTTTGGAATGATTTTAAATTTTGTTTGACTGCCAGACAGGTAGACAGTAGAATAATTACCTTACTACGCATGCGAGCTCTGGATGCGATTCCGTACAATATGCCAAATTCAGAGCCAAAGTACTGATAAACTGCAGCTTTGTGTCATGATTCATGTTCTGATTCATGTCCTACAGTGTTCAAAATATAACATTCAATTGATATTGTTATGTTTGTAGGGGGTAGGCAGTGATTACTGTAGACCAGGTAGATTTGTATAGGTAGCATGCTCCGATTGTCGTGAAGAAGAAGAACCACCATGTAATAAGTACTTGTGTAGCCCGGATGTCGGATAAAGATGTATATTTGTCCCCATCACGAGGGCATGTTAACTAGCGTAGGGAATAAGGATAAATTATCCCTTGTATGTCTTACCTTCGGTGATTTATCCTTTGTCTCTTATGGCACCGCATTAGACACGTAGAGCAGGAATCGCCCTAATAATAAAACCAACCAGAACCAGGCATCAAGCACTAGGGCTGACAACCCCGACTTACTAGGCACACAGAGCTTGAGCAGGCCGAGGACAGGCGTTGGCCTGTTTCGCGCCAACGCACGCGCAACGTCGCCAACGCCCCAGACGATTTTTACGACCTGATAAGATCCCACCAGTGAACCTTGCTAAGTGCACACACACACCTTATTTTCCAGTTTATTTTATCCTTCATCTGCGTTTCAAGTCTGTTGTGGGGAGGATGTCCCGTTGAGGCATATAGTTATCGCGCATTTTCTTTGTACCGCCATTCCGTTTAATAAATCCTTTTGTTATTTTTGTACATTTCTAGAGCCCGTCTTTGTTTGAGTTATTTTCCGCAGGTTTGAGGACCCCGGCAGGATCGACAGGTAAGACCCTTCATCCCTCCCCTTCCCTTTCTTCCCCTGCATATATCAAGCCCGCATTTGATCAGTGCCTCGGAGTTAAAGCTTGCTCGGCTATTCATTCCTGGGAAAGATTTTAATCGCCAGGAACGTGACAATATATTGATATCAAATCGTTCCTCGATCATAAACTGCTTCGTATGCAGCCTGTGGCTGCTGCTTGTATCATTTTCTGTAAGCGCGGCTGCACCGTTGTTACCAGTAAGCTCGTACTCCTCATTTTCCGAACTCTAAAGGATTACAGGCTGAGTCAACCCACCTGATATTATTTAATGGAGCGATAGGGGCTCAAACTCAAGACCCTAGGATCACAAGCCAGCCACCTTAACCATTATAAGTCAACACCAGGCTTGAATCATGAACTGACATCTGCAGACAGACAGACAAAGCAACCCAATTGCTTAACTGTGCTTTTTGCTTCCTGCGTGCTTGGTAATAATGACATCATGATGCAATGAATGAAAATGAATGAATGATCGTTTTAAGGCCATTTTCCCCCACTAGAGTGGGGGTTAGCATTGCGGGCCCCATGACAATCTTTTCTTTTATGACCGGATTCCCTTCCTGATGCCAACCCATGGTCGCCTCTTACGATGCACAAGGAT
This sequence comes from Myxine glutinosa, assembly GCF_964187855.1. Lineage (NCBI taxonomy): Eukaryota > Metazoa > Chordata > Myxini > Myxiniformes > Myxinidae > Myxine > Myxine glutinosa. The sequence goes on along the minus strand of NC_136266.1, from coordinate 37,648,563 downwards.
ACGGTGTACCTATTCTAAGCCAGGGTACACACCGGGATCATTCATCCCAGCAAGCTGGTACTCAATTTGTCGACCTCGGAAGGATGACAGGCTGAGTCAACCCCCCTGACGTTAATTCAGCGGTCGACCGGGATTCGAACTCAGGATCGTAAGATCCCAAGCCGGCACCCTAACCGCTAAGGCAACACCAGACTGACATAATGATGCAATAAGCAATTGATTTGGAACTTGTGCTTCAAACTCGTGTTTTCAGAATACGGGTGGGTTCCATTTTCGAGCACTAGGCTAGCTAGGCCCACATTGACGATTTCGCCAATGTGATTTTGAGGAATCAAAGACAGCACGAGTTTAGTGTTGTTTCTCTTTTTTTCCCCACAGGCTCAAGGCTAACGGATAAGCAAGGTGATGGGGGACAGTCGGGCAGCATGGCAACTCTTGGCCACAATAAGCGAGGGAATGAACAACCGTGAAAGGAGGAACCTGTAATTAAGAGGGTTGGTTCAGAAAGGGTTAATGGGGGTAAAAAGATTGTGTGTAAAGAGGGAGTATGACATGAGGTTCCGGTGCTTGGCCTGCTTGAAGTCCTGGAGGGAAGACTTCTGGAAGGTGGTTTCACATACCAGAGAAGCGAGAAACAAAAGAGTTGATGCGCTTAAAATGATCTTTTTTTTTGTTGCCTTGATGTTTGCTCGATGTTGGAAATACGAGGCACAATGAGTTTTACACTCACCGTCAAGTTCTGCTGTGATGCCTTGGATCGAGGCTGTGGAAGAACAGTCAAATCGTTAGATAATTATATCGTTTTATGTTCACCAAAATCACATTTCCTGCCTTGACCTGTCGGCCTATATAGTACAATTAGGCCTCAGTCCTCCATCCCATAAGCAGGCCCATCCTCGTCAATCCAATTTGAGTTGCACTTCTGCTAACGGCACAAACACATGCCCTCTAACCTGTGGGGCTTCTTCCAATATGAGGTATTTCCTGCGGAAATTCCAGGAGATCTTGTTGGTGCAGCTTGAGTTGGCGAAGCAGAAAGTGCAATAGAGAACAGGTCTTGTCTGTGCTGCGCATTTCCTGGAGCTACATGGGACAAGACACGGAGAAGCTGTATATATAACATCATACAAAGACACAGGTGAACCAAGAAAAGTTTGTCTCACAACATTTAGCCATTGCTGAACTGAACATTTCTTTCATTTGGGAAGTTGACAGATCATTTGTGAGTCAATAACCACCGACCTTGTTGAGGGAATTCAGTCGAAACCCCTTAACGGATTGAGGGTTCAGGGTGTTCCCGATGATGAGGATGTGATGGAGGATGGCTGGGAAACTCGGGCTACAAGATAGCTCATCGCAGCAGCGCAGGAGGCGGGCAGTCAGCTGGTGGAAGGGATTGGGAATGGTAGGCCGCCAATATCACGACTAATGCGCTGGGATTGATCAGCTTATAGTTATGATTAAAATCTGCATCTGAGGGGATGGTGCATAAGTAGCGGACTTAACGTTGAGCCACCTATAGGCCGAGTTCAATTCTCAGCCTGACTAAACTGTTGGATCGGTGCTTCGAGTTGTTAGGGTGTTGCGGTGCCGAGGTGTGCCGTCATTCAGATGGACGTTAAGCTGGGTGTCCTATCTGCTAGCATTATTACCCTGCGCTCGCGAAGCGAAAAGCGGGGTTAAGCAATCGGGTCCGTGTGCCGTACGTGTGAAGTGTCTGCATTTTAAAAATCAATTTTCTCGGCAACAGTTGGTCCGATTGACATGAAATTTTACCGTAGGAGCGCCTCCACCTGTAGATTTTTTGCTGATAATTATGACGTCATATGTCACGTGGTATGGACGCCATCTTAGAAAAACGTTACTGCTCTATATCTCCAAAACTGCTTAATGGAAAAAATTGAAACATGGCTCATTGTCAATACTCCTTTTGGGGAATAAGATATGTTAATGATGATGTCATAGGTGCCCAGCATTATGACGTCATGATTCGACAGGTACAACGCTTGATCTGATCAATATGAAAAAAAAAAATCATAAATTTATGATGTAATTGCTCACGTGGTCTGGCGGCCATATTGGATCAAAGAAAAAAAACGTTCCAAAACAAAAGAGTTGGCTCGCACCAAGTTGACTGCGCAAGGTAAGTATTCAATGAATACCATCAAGTTTGGTGGATGTAAAGGATCCCATAGGCGTCATCACGGGTACTTGAACCAAATTTCAAATTTCTGCCGTTTTCAGTTGACCGTCAGACCTGGCAAGAGGTAGTTCGTGTAAAAGACCTTGGACTGAAGCTTTCTCTGGCAACCCGCCAACAAGGTGGTCATAATTGGGACAGTTCAAATTAGTAATAGACGGCCACCACAGTCACCAGCCAAAATAAAATTACAGATTGAACCAAACAGTGGGTAATCAGACCTGAGCCCTGATTTTGTTCTTGTGGATGTGCAGATTGTAACTTACAATCATAATCATTGTACCGAACCCATGAGCAACTGTTGTCCAAATCTTACCTTATTTAGGCAGCCGATCTGCTCTGGGAGCTCCCGTACTGCTATTAGCATCTCGAACCGCTCACTGAGCAATGGGATTTCACACATCTGCAGCAATACAGAGCGTTACTTATCATTAGAGCGTTATAGTTTGGGTGAGTTACCTTATAAATTGTCATTCATCGAGCAAAAAGGATTCAATGTGAACTGACCTCAACCATGTACTGATCCACCAGCTCGAGTTTGTGTCGATGTGCCTGGTGCTTTTTGTACAAGTTCACATCGCTTGGGGACGGTTCATAGCTTGGAGGAACGGGTGCGGGAGGAAGGGGGAGGGGGTGGAAGTCACGGATTTTGGACCGGACAACTGGGATGAATTCAGCAACTACAACAATATATCTATATATATATAGCAACTATATATAGCAACTATATATATATATAGCAACTCCCCCTCTCTCCCCATCTTGTCTACCGCTCCCTATGTTATATGTTTTATGTGTCGGTTTGTCTTTCTGTGTGATTAATGTTCGCTCTTTCACGAGCCTCGATCTTGTATACAAAAAAAAAAAAAAAAAAAAAAAAAAAAAATATCTGTGCAGTGTCTGTCTTGTGTTTTGTTGTGTTGTGTTGTCTTGTCACTGAACTACTCCCTCAAACTTTTGTGAAATCCTACCAAACGTCTGGTATGCACATATCTCTCCCGTCGGTATGTCCTAAGGGTATTTGTTTTGAAAGAAATTCCAAATTGTTTTTTTTTTCGGAATTTTTTCGGTAATTTTTTTTTTTCCAACTTCAATTGTTTATAAAATGTGATATCACGTATATTACAAATACATTTGTGCAAAATAATTGTTTGAATTATGGTTGGTTTAAACCATGACAAAATGGCAACTCGGGTACAGTCATTTTTCGATATATCTACACATCTGGGCAGTGTCTGTGTTGTCACTTAACGACTCCCTCAAACTTTTGTTTCCATGGTTGTGAAGTGTTTTTAATAACGTTGTGGTGGTTTTGAATCACGTGGTGGTGAGGTATTTTGAATTATGCGGTGGTGAGGTGTTTTAATATCACATGGTGGTGAGGTGTTTTAATATCACATGGCTGTGAGGTGTTTTAATATCACATGGCTGTGAGGTGTTTTAATATCACATGGTGGTGAGGTGTTTTAATATCACATGGTGGTGAGGTGTTTTTGAATCACATGGTGGTGAGATGTTTTGAATTACGTGGTGGTGAGGTGTTTTTAAATGACGTGGTGGTGAGGTGTTTTGAATTATGTGGTGGTGAGGTGTTTTAATATCACATGGCTGTGAGGTGTTTTAATATCACATGGCTGTGAGGTGTTTTAATATCACATGGTGGTGAGGTGTTTTAATATCACATGGTGGTGAGGTGTTTTTGAATCACATGGTGGTGAGATGTTTTGAATTACGTGGTGGTGAGGTGTTTTTAAATGACGTGGTGGTGAGGTGTTTTGAATTATGTGGTGGTGAGGTGTTTTGAATTACGGGGTGGTGAGGTGTTTTGAATTACGGGGTGGTGAGGTGTTTTTAAATGACGTGGTGGTGAGGTGTTTTGAATTATGTGGTGGTGAGATGTTTTGAATTACGGGGTGGTGAGGTGTTTTTAAATGACGTGGTGGTGAGGTGTTTTGAATTATGTGGTGGTGAGGTGTTTTGAATTACGGGGTGGTGAGGTGTTTTTAAATCACATGGTGGTGAGGTGTTTTGAATTATGTGGTGGTGAGGTGTTTTGAATTACGGGGTGGTGAGGTGTTTTTAAATGACGTGGTGGTGAGGTGTTTTCAATTTCGTGGTGGTGAGGTGTTTGAATTTCGTGGTGGTGAGGTGTTTTTATTACATGTTTTATGGCTGTGAGGTGTTCTAAATTACTTGGTGGTGAGATGTTTTGAATTACTTGGTGGTGAGGTGTTTTGAATTAGGTGGTGGTGAGGTGTAATCGTCCCAAACTTCCAGTCTGCACCTACCCCTCCCCTATGTATGTGCTGAGGGGTTCTTTCTTGAAAAAAAAACATTCAACCTAAATCTTCAACCTAAATTGCTTATAAAAATGTAATATCACAAACACAACAAATACTTTTGTGCAAAAATAATTGTTTGTATTATGATTGGTGAAAATCATGACAACACAGCAACTCAGGTACAGTCATTATCCTCAGCTAAAATAAGCCCGTTCCTCAGTAACGACGCTTGATGAGGCGAGCGCAGCGAGCCGAGCCAAGCTAGTATATATATATATATATATATCTATAAAACTCAGTTGACTTTTTGCTCCACCAAATAACAGCGAAACGGAGTTGAGTAAAAGGGTGAAAATTCTACAGATGCTGTAATAAATAACTACCTCTGTCGGTTTGAATGTTTGAAAGAGAATAGACGTCTGGATCAATTTTTGAATTAAATTTAAATCCCGATTTATATATATATATATAAACGCGAGTTGTCTGTGTGTGTGTGTGTCCGCGTTTTATTCAGAGATGGCTGAACGGATCTTCATCAAACTTTCAGAGGTTCATCAGTGAGTGCCTGGGAGTGTTTTAGGCAAAAAAAAAAGAAAAAAAGAAAAAAGAAGTTCATTTTTTTGGAGTTAAAAAAAAAAATTGACTCGATAGTGCCGAAGCCTTTTTAAATAAATGACAGTTATATACAAGTACACATTCGCATAAATAAATACAAAACAATTACCAGACATTTGAATACAAATAAATCAAACAATTCCGTAAGTTTGGTGGTGTGGCTTCTTCTTCTTCCTGATCGGCATCACACTTAACTCAGACACGTGAGCCACATTCACGCAGAAACATGAGCCACATTCACTCAGAAACGTGAGCCACTCCCCATCCTCTCCTGCCTCCCCTCTCCCCTCCCCTTCCCCCCTCCTCCTCCTCTCCCCACCCTTCCCCCTTCCTCCCCCCTCCCCTTCCCCCTCCCCTCCCCTCCCCCCCCTCCACCCCTCCCCATTAAGATATAAATTCTTTGTAAAAGAGCTTCCACTTTTGACTACTCCCCTTCCCCCTCTCCCCACCCTTCCCCCCTCATTCGCCCCTCCCCTCCCCCTGCCCCCTCCCCTTTAAGATATAAATTCTCCATAAAAGAGCTTCCACTTCTGACTGCTCCCCTTCCCCCCCCCCTCCCCTCCCCTTCCCCTCTTCCCCTCCCCTTTCCCTACCCCCCCCCCCCCGTTCCCCCGCCCGGCAATGCCGGGTATTTCTGCTAGTATATATTTATCGAGGAAACGGGAGATAAAATTTCAACGTATTGACAGTGAAACAGTGGTGACACAATTGGACATAAAGAACAAGGATATAATTGAAAAGAAAAAGAGTGGAAAAAATGAGTAAGAGTGCAGAGTGAGGTGGGTTTTAAGGGGTAAAAAAAAAAGATTGTGGATATTGATGGGTATGACATGAGATTGTGGTATACCACCTGCTTGAAGCCCTGGAGGGAAGAGTGGAATTGAACTGTGTCAGGAAGGCAGTTCCACAAATTGGAGTAAAGAGGAACAAAAGAGTGGAGTAAACCTGGATTTCAGGACTTCAAGAAGGAGGAATAATTGGAAGAACATGTGCATCTTGGAGGAGCCGGGGAGGGTCGGAGTGCAGAGAGAGCTAGATTGAAAGGTAGAAAATAGAGACCACCGACCAACTGTCTGTGATGTGAGAGCTACAAGCCTTGTGCTGCACCCTTATCATGAGAGATTCCAATAATGACAAGAGACTTTGTATGATTCCACAGATTCCAGGAGAGACAGACGTGATGCTGACGTGCCAGCCCACAGGGGAGAGCAGTATTCCATTGAGCTATGGAGCAAGGCCTTGTAGGTTGTGAATAGTGCTGATGTATCAAGGAAAGACTTAGATTTATAGAGGATACCCAGTCTGCATTTGACGTTGGAGGCCCGCTTTGCTGCATGTTCTTTCAAGGAGAAGTCATGGCTGACAGTGAGGGGTAGAAGTTCAAGAACATATTTCAGTAGCTCACTGTGGAAATAGGTGGGATTGTTTGATGATCCTTCTGGAGTGACAAGGTGAGATTGAGAAACTTTCCAGGATTGAAAGACATGTTCCATTTATCAGACCAGCATCGAATCAATTTCAGTTGCTGTCTCCCTAGCAGTGTGATGGGGGTACTGTCTAACATAATGTGGAGTCATCTGCAAAAATGAAGAGAGGGTTTTCATGAGGAGAGCATCGGAGAGGTCATTAATATAGATGAGAAACACGAATTAGCCCAAGACACTGCCTTGAGACATTATAGCATCAACTTGGACAAAAGAGGATTCGGTTCCGTTGATAACTAGAACGGCACTTGTAGAGAGCATAGTCTCACCTCGCATGTTCATTCTGAACAAAAATACCATCGTTAACTGAGCACGCGACTATTATTATTATGGCCCAATGCTATTAATGCCCATATATCCATGTCATCTGCACACCCTATTATGTCACATCGTTTCTTGGCACGGGTTATGTGCATCATAAATTAAATTCTTCACTCACATCGGGTGACAGATCAGATATATGAGGGTTCGGATTTTTCACATAAGGATTTACATTCAACAAACTATGGCTGGAATACCACTTCACCGGCGACATTATACTTATCATGCTATATACCCCATGGGGAGTTGACGACATATGCCAAGTTTCAAATTTTTTTGTTGAGCAGTTTCGGATAAAATGTCCAATTTTTTCCCTTTAACCCAATATGGCTGACATACCATGTAACCTATGACGTCAGAGTTAGTAATAAATACTCTCCATGGGGAGTCAATCCTATGTTTAAAGTTCTGCATCGATCATACAAGCGGTTGCAAAGAAATTCATAATTTTTTAAAGTGAAAATGTAGAGACGCGGACACACACATGCGGACACACACACACAATAAATAATATCAACTTAAAATTTTTCAACTAAAAATATTTACTGGGTATGTTACAAGAGCATTTATGAGTAACCTGTTCATAAAATTTCATGAACGACCATCGTATATTTATGGCTTCTTTTGTAGAAGATGTATATATACAACACTCATATCTCTGTGATTTTCCTGCAAAGAAGAAAGTACAAACAGAATTGTAACTAGAACGCCAATCAGTAGAGCGCATACTCCCGCCGTGGGTCAAGTTGGAATAGTACGATTTCACAAAAGTTTGAGGGAGTAGTTCGGTGACAACACAAGACAAGACAACACAAGACAAGACACTGCACAGATATATATTTAGAATATATAGAAGATAATGTAAAAAAAAAAACAAGGCAATTTCACTTACATTTTGGGATTCAGCGTTCAATTCTATATAGGTGAGTGTATTTTGAGGCATGTGTGACTTCAAATAAAATTGTAAGCCAGGAAAACGTCGTCTAATTCCTTAGGGATACAACATGTAAACTGGCCCAAACGTCAAAACAAAACTCGCTCATTTTAAGTCGTACAAGCTAATGCGACCACTCATTCTTCTGGGAAGAATCCTGTGCACATGCTCGTCACACTTATAACTCACCTAAGTCTTTATAAGTTCATCAAATACTGACACCGCGATTGACATTCGCTGAGGTAAATGTTGAAATCTCTTCTGAGGTAAGAAAAAAAACAGTTTTAAAGCATTCGATACGTATCAAACGATACATTTTATGAAATAGGGAAACCGAATACACACTTTGGTAGTTTTAAAATGACAGAATATGTCTTTATTAGAAAAAAAAAATGAACCTTGAAGACAACGCTGCTAACAAAATACACCGCTCCAACGCATAACTACGAGTTTAAACTACATTTACAACAAATATGAAAACTATTTTCATATCACAATGTTAAATATAGAATATATAGAAGATAATGAAAAAAAAAAAAATGAACACCGTAAAAAAAAATACACCGCTCTAACGCATAACCACGAGTTTAAACTACATTTACAACAAATATGAAAACTATTTTCATATCACAATGTTAAATATAGAATATATAGAGAAGATAATGTTTTAAAAAATGAGCCCTGTCTTCCAATGGTAAACAATCCTTCAAAAAATTCCGGGATCCGGAATAATATCCTGAGCTTCACCAAAAACTAATGAATTCTTCCTTATCCCAAGGGCAATCATCCCACTAACTTTCATCCAAATCCGTTCAGAACTTTTCCAGATATCTTGTTCACAAACACACGAACACACACACGCACGGACACGATCGAATGCATTACTCCCTAGCGGGAGTAATTAACTCCAGGGAAACTCATCCATAAGGATAGTATTGTAGCGGTTACCGCTGGATGCACACAATCGCCTTGCACCGGCCAGAACACGGCCAGACGCGCCTCTCCCGGGCATGCCCGGACTCACTGTTCCCGGGCACGCCCGAACCTCCCGGGCACGCCCGGTCTCGTCTTTCCCGGGCATGCCCGCTCTCGCCTTTCCAGGGCTCACCCAGAGCGTCCGGGCATGCCCGCTATCGCCTTTTCAGGGCTCGCCCAGAGCGTCCGGGCATGCCCGCTATCGCCTTTCCAGGGCTCGCCCAGAGCGTCCGGGCATGCCCGCTATCGCCTTTCCAGGGCTCGCCCAGAGCGCCCGGGCACGCCCAGCCTCGACTTGCCAGGCCGCAGCCAAACACGCCCGGGCAGGTCCAGACTCGCCTTTCCAAGGCTCGCCCTTGACACCCGGGCATGCCCGGTATAGCTTTTGCCGGGCAAACTTCCCGACATAAATGTGTATATATATTGCTGCCCGATAAACAGGCTTGTTAGAATACCTGAGCTGTTTTGTTTCAATAAAGCAACTCGGACGAATTCCGTCTTTGGTCGCGTCAATTCTTTCGACTCGCGTTGGAGCGCAGTTCCTTCATTGGTGACCGACCGACATGGATACGGCAGTGACGCTTAAACTGCCTACCTTCTGGGAGGCTCACGCGGCTGTTTGGTTCGCTCAGGCGGACTCTCAGTTCGCCCTGCGAGGCATCACCGCGGACGACACCCGCTTCCACCATGTTGTGGCGGCGCTCGGTTCCGCCACCGCGGCCCGCGCCTTGAGCCTCCTCGAGCACCCGCCGGCTGCTGACAAATACGACGCGCTGAAGACACTCCTCCTCGACGCTTTCGCCCTCTCACCGGCAGCACGCGCACGGCGCCTGCTCGCTCTGCCCGAGCTCGGCGACACGCGCCCGTCAGAGCGCATGGACTCTATGCTCTCGTTGCTCGGTGAGCACTCTCCGGATTTTCTGTTCCGCGAGCTGTTCCTTCACCAGCTGCCTCACCCGGTACGCCTCGCCCTGGCTGGCACGTTGATCACGGATACCCACGCCCTCGCCAGGGAAGCCGATAACATCTCCTCGGCGGGCCAGCACATCGGCGCGGTTACCTGGAGCCCGCCGCCGTCCGAGGCGACGCCCACGACGCCCGAGCGCCCTGCGCGGTTGGAGGCTGAACTGCCGGTGCAACTGGCGGCCGCCACGCCGCACCGCCCGCTTCCGACACGACGGCCGGGGCCTCCACCTGACCGGGCGTGGTGTTATTACCACGCCAGGTTCGGACACAAGGCTCGGACGTGCCGGCCCCCGTGCACTTTCGGCAGGTCGGGAAACGGCCGGGCCGGCGTTCATTCCCAGCCATGAGCGCCGGCCACTCGGGCAACTTGCTGTTTATTCGGGACAAAGCGTCTGGGCGGCGTTTCCTGTGTGACACCGGCGCCCAACTGAGCGTCATACCCGCCTCCGAGCAGGACAGGCGGGACGCCATTTGCGGCCCCTCTTTGGTCGCTGCTAATGGCTCAGCCATACGCACTTTCGGCCCACGCGTCGTCACCCTCTGCTTCGGCAGCCAGCGTTTTCAATGGACTTTTGTGACCGCCTGCGTCCCCATGGCTTTGCTGGGCGCCGACTTCCTCTGCGCGCACGGGCTGCTGGTCGACGTCAAACGTCGTCGCCTTGTCAACGCCGAGACCTTCAGCTCCCTGGCGTGCACGATGAGCAGCTCCGCGCCGACCGAACTGGCGTGCGCCCTCCCGGCAGCGAACGAGTTCGCTCGCCTGCTCGCGGAATTCCCGGCCCTCACGCGGCCGACGTTTTCGGCCGTCGCGGTGCGGCACGGGATTGAGCACCACATACCCACTACGGGCCCGCCGGTCTATGCCGAGGGCCCGCCGCCTCGACCCGGCCAAGCTCGCCGTGGCGAAGGCCGAGTTCGACGCGTTGGAGCACCTCGGCATCGTGCGGCGCTCCGATAGCGCGTGGGCCTCGCCACTGCACATCGTGCCAAAGCCGGGGGGTGGATGGCGCCCGTGTGGCGACTACCGCCGTCTCAACGACGCTACCACCCCCGACAGGTACCCGATCCCGCATATTCAGGACTTTTCCGCCCGTTTGGCGGGACGGGTCATCTTTTCGAAAATTGACCTGATACGGGGCTACCACCAGGTACCTGTCCGGGCGGCCGATGTCCCGAAGACGGCCGTCATCACGCCGTTCGGCCTGTTCGAATTTTTGCGGATGCCGTTTGGCCTCAAGAACGCGGCCCAGGCGTTCCAGCGCTTGATGGACGGCGTGCTGCGCGACCTGCCGTTTCTTTTCGTCTATCTGGACAATATCCTCGTCGCCAGCACGTCCTGTGCCGAGCACCTCCTCCACCTCCGAACACTGTTCGGTCGCCTCAGCGAGCATGGCTTAATTGTCAACCCGGTCAAATGCCACTTCGGCGCGACGACCGTTGACTTTTTGGGCCACCGCATCACCAAGACCGGGGCCGTGCCACTGCCGACCAAGGTCGAGGCCATCACCACGTTCCCGCGTCCCCGTTCCATCAAGGCCCTCCAAGAGTTCCTCGGCATGGTGAATTTTTATCACCGATTCGTGCCCCGCGCTGCTCAGCTCATGCGGCCCCTTTACGAGGCCCTCCGGGGCAAGCCGGCCAAGCATGACATTGTTTGGTCCACGGCCATGGACGCAGCCTTCGCCAGTGCCAAACGGGCCCTCGCCGACGCAACGCTGCTGGCTCACCCAGTGCTCAACGCGCCCATTGCCCTCACTACGGACGCCTCCAACTACGCGGTGGGCGCCGTCCATGAGCAATGGGTGGACGGGGTTTGGCAGCCACTCGCTTTTTTCAGCCGGCAACTCCGGCCGAACGAGTTAAACTACAGCACGTTCGACCGCGAGCTGCTCGGGCTATTCCTGGCCGTTCGCCATTTCCGACACCTCCTGGAGGGCCGCCCGTTCACGGCTTTCGTCGACCACAAGCCGTTGGTCTACGCAATGGCTAAGGTCACGGAGCCGTGGTCGGCCCGCCAGCAGCGCCACCTCTCCGCCGTGTCGGAGTTCACCACGGACATCCGGCACGTCGCCGGCAAAGACAACGCCGTGGCCGACTGTCTTTCTCGGGCCAGCGCGAACGCGGTCCACCTCGGCGTGGACTTCACGCTCATGGCGGCCGACCAGACCACCGACGCCTCGGTGCAGGCACTCCGTGCGGCGGACACGGGCCTCCGCCTGGCCGACATTCCCTTCGCGGGCACCGTCCTGCTCTGCGACGTCTCCCAGGGCCAGCCTCGCCCCATCGTGCCCGTTTCCTGGCAGCGCCGCATCTTCGCCTCCATCCACGGCCTTTCTCACCCGGGCCGGAAAGCTTCTCAGAAGCTGGTGTCGGCGCGTTTTGTCTGGCACGGCCTTCGACGAAACATCCGCGACTGGGCCAACGCCTGCACGGCCTGCCAGCGGGTCAAGGTCCACCGCCACACCCAGGCCCCGCTGGCACCTTTCGCCGTGCCTGAACGGCGTTTCGACCACGTCCACGTGGACCTGGTGGGTCCCCTGCCCCCCTCGCGGGGGTTCACCCACCTGCTCACCATGGTGGACAGGACCACCAGGTGGCCGGAGGCCGTGCCCCTCGCCTCCACCACCACCGCCGACGTGGCGCAGGCGTTCATCGCCACCTGGGTCGCGTGCTTCGGCGCACCAGCGGACATCTCGTCCGACCGCGGCCCACAGTTCACGTCTGAGCTTTGGGGCGCGGTCGCCCGTTCGTTGGGGGTCACGCTGCACCGCACCACGGCCTACCACCCCCAAGCCAACGGGTTGTGCGAGCGGTTTCACCGCTCCATGAAGGCCGCACTCATGGCCGGCCTTCAGGACAACGGTTGGGCCGACCGGCTGCCGTGGGTCCTTTTGGGCCTTCGCACGGCCCCCAAGGAAGACCTCCAGGCATCCGCCGCCGAGCTCGTCTACGGCCTGCCGCTCCGCGTCCCGGGCGAATTCGTGCCTGACGCTACCAGTCCCTGGTCCGCCGCTCGCCAGCGCTCGGACCTCCAGGAGGCCGCCCGACGATTTGCCCCCGTGCCGACGTCCCGCCACGGTGGCCCCCAGTCCTACGTCCCCCCGGCGCTTCGCACAGCGGAGTACGTCTTTGTGCGTCATGACGCGCACCGGGGGCCACTCCGGCCGCCGTACGACGGGCCCTTCCGGGTCCTGCGACGGGGCGACAAGTCTTTCATCGTCGACTTCGGCGGCCGGCCGGACCGGATTTCTGTGGACCGCCTCAAACCGGCGCACATGGACGTCGACCGACCACCACGGTTGGCCCTTCCTCCGCGGCGAGGCCGCCCCCCGTCCACAGTTCCCCCCGCTCGACCACCCACCACCACGTCGGACCCCTCCCCACGACCCTCCAGGGGTCGCTTCGGCCGGGTCATCCGGACCCCCCTTAAATTGACCCTGCCGGTGCAGGTCGATTCTGGAGGGGCGTGTGTAGCGGTTACTGCTGGATGCACACAATCGCCTTGCACCGGCCAGAACACGGCCAGATGCGCCTCTCCCGGGCATGCCCGGACTCACTGTTCCCGGGCACGCCCGAACCTCCCGGGCACGCCCGGTCTCGTCTTTCCCGGGCATGCCCGCTCTCGCCTTTCCAGGGCTCGCCCAGAGCGTCCGGGCATGCCCGCTATCGCCTTTCCAGGGCTCGCCCAGAGCGTCCGGGCATGCCCGCTATCGCCTTTCCAGGGCTCGCCCAGAGCGCCCGGGCACGCCCAGCCTCGACTTGCCAGGCCGCAGCCAAACACGCCCGGGCAGGTCCAGACTCGCCTTTCCAAGGCTCGCCCTTGACACCCGGGCATGCCCGGTATAGCTTTTGCCGGGCAAACTTCCCGACATAAATGTGTATATATATTGCTGCCCGATAAACGGGCTTGTCAGAATACCTGAGCTGTTTTGTTTCAATAAAGCAACTCGGACGAATTCCGTCTTTGGTCGCGTCAATTCTTTCGACTCGCGTTGGAGCGCAGTTCCTTCAGTATCATCATTTGATTAATTTTAGAAGCTAAACTTCTACACTTTCTACCAGAATAATTTAATCGTCACAACATCCATGGCAGCCTTTCAATGTATGGTACTAAAGCGCGGTGTTACGGGCGCTGCTTGCGAGCAAGGAGGAAGCGGACAAGCGGTAACTTATAAGCGTCTTTATTTCAGGAGCTCACTGTAACACTCGCGCGCTCCGGGCTGCGCGCCCGGTGTATATCATGAGGCCACGCCTACCCCTCGGGCGTGGCCACCGCCCACTTGGTGCGCGGAATGATGTCACCACGCCAGTGGGCTTTTGCGTCCGCCACACGCGCCCCCCCCCCAGAATTCCCACGCACCTGGAGGGCCAGTTTGCGGGGCAGACAAATGACCCGGCCGAAGCGCCCCCTGGCGATCGGCGGCGTCCGGGGTGCAGGGATGCCAGGTGGGATGCCCCTGGCTGCCCCTGGGATGGGTGCAGGACCGGGGGGCGGCGTGGCGGCGGGGCTGGGCAGTGCCGGGGGTCCGCCCGCAGGGGGGCGGCCCCGACGTGGGGGTCGGGCCACTGGCGGTGGATGGTCCACGTCGAGGTGGGCCGGCTTGAGGCGGTCTACCGAAACGCGGTCAGGAGTATCGCCGATGTCCAGGGTGAAGTGCTTCGCCCCGGTCTCCAGCACGCGGAAAGGCCCGTCGTACGGGGGCCGCAGTGGTGTCCGGTGGGCATCGTGGCGGACGAAGACGTACTCTGCCGTGCGAAGCTCCGGGGCGACGTGCGTCGGTGGGTGCCCGTGGCATGCCGTTGGCACCGGGGCGAACCTCTGGGTGGTCTCTTGCAGAGCGGAGCGCTGCTGTGCCGTGGACCATGGTGCCGTGGAGTCGGGGAGGAACTCGCCCGGCACCCGCAGCGGTTGCCCGAAGACCAACTCCGCCGCGGATGCGCGCAGGTCCTCCTTGGGCGCCGTCCGGAGGCCCAGCAGGACCCAGGGGAGCCTGTCGACGCAGCCGCCGTCGCGGAGGGTGGCCCGGAGCGCGGCCTTCAATGAGCGGTGAAATCGCTCACACAGGCCGTTAGCCTGGGGGTGGTAGGCCGTGGTTCGGTGCAGCCAGACCCCGAGCCCCTGCGCGACCGCCCCCCAGAGCTCCGAGGTGAACTGGGGGCCGCGGTCGGACGAGATGTCTGAGGGGGCGCCGAACCGGGCGACCCAGGTGGCGATGAAAGCCTGCGCGACATCGGCCGCCGTTGTCGACGCCAAGTGCACGGCCTCCGGCCACCGGGTGGTGCGGTCCACCATGGTGAGGACATAGGTGAAACCCCGCGAGGGGGGCAGAGGTCCCACCAGGTCCACGTGGACGTGGTCAAACCGGCGTTCCGGCACCGTGAACGGGGCCAACGGGGCCTGGGTGTGCCGGTGCACCTTGGCGCGCTGGCACGCGAGGCATGTCCTGGCCCAGCCGCGGACGGCCTTCCGGAGGCCATGCCAGACGAACCTGTCGGCGATCAGCCTTTGGGAGGCCCTCGCGCCCGGGTGGGACAGGCCGTGGATGGCGTCAAACACCTGGCGCTGCCAGCCCGTGGGCACGATGGGGCGAGGACGCCCGAGGGAGACGTCGCACAAGAGGGCCGCGCCCACGCCGTCGAACACCACCTCGGTGACGCGGAGGCCCGTGACGGCGGTCCGCAAGGCCTGGACGTCGGGGTCAGCGGCCTGGTCCGCTGCCATCCGGGCATAGTCAATGCCGAGGTGGACTGCGTGGGCGACGGCCCAGGAAAGGCAATCCGCCACCGGGTTGTCCTTCCCCGCGACGTGCTGGATGGCCGTCGTGTACTCGGACACGGCCGAGAGGTGACGCTGCTGCCGGGCCGCCCACGGCTCGGTGACCTTGCCCATCGCGAAGATCAGCGGCTTGTGGTCGACGAAGGCAGTGAACGCACGGCCCTCGAGCAGATGGCGGAAGTGCCTGACCGCCAAGTGAAGCCCGAGCAACTCGCGGTCGAAGGTACTGTAACGGCGTTCGGGCGGGCGAAGCTGCCGGCTAAAGAACGCCAGCGGTTGCCAAGCTCCAGGCACCCATTGCTCGTGCACCGCGCCCACCGCGTAGTCCGAGGCATCGGTGGTGAGGGCGATCGGTGCATCGGGCGCCGGGTGCGCGAGCATGGTGGCGTTCGCCAAGGCGAGCTTCACGCCCGTGAACGCCGTGTCCATCTGCTCGGTCCTGGTAACGTCGCCTTTGCCCGGCTTACCTCGGAGAGCTTCGTGCAGGGGGCGCAGGAGCTGGGCGATACGGGGCAGGAACCGATGGTAAAAGTTCACCATGCCCAGGAACTCCTGCAGCCCTCTGATCGTGCGGGGGCGCGGAAACCCCTTCACCGCCTCCACCTTGGCCGGCAGGGGGACGGCTCCGTGCCTGGTGACACGGTGCCCCAGAAAATCGATTATGGTGGCGCCGAACCGGCACTTTGCGGGGTTCACAATCAGGCCATGCTGGCCCAGGCGTTCGAAGAGCGTGCGGAGGTGGCGTAGGTGCTCTTCGCGGGACGCGCTGGCGACGAGGATATCGTCCAGGTAGACGTAGACAAAATCCAAGTCACGCAGGACGCTGTCCATCAGTCGCTGGAATGCCTGAGCCGCATTCTTCAGACCGAAGGGCATGCGCAGGAACTCGAAGAGTCCGAATGGCGTGATGACCGCCGTCTTCGGGACGTCCTCCGGCCTGACGGGGACCTGATGGTAGCCGCGTATGAGGTCCACCTTCGAGAAGAAGGACATGCCCGCCAAACGGGCGGAAAAGTCCTGAATGTGGGGGACGGGGTAGCGGTCGGGAGTCGTGGCGTCATTGAGACGGCGATAGTCCCCACACGGTCGCCATCCCCCGCCGGGCTTCGGCACGATGTGCAGCGGCGACGCCCAAGCGCTCTCTGAGCGCCGAACGATGCCGAGTCGCTCCAGGGTAGCGAACCCCGCTTTTGCCACCGCCAGCTTCGTCGGCTCGAGGCGGCGTGCCCGGGCGTAGACCGGTGGCCCGACGGTGGGGATGTGATGGGCCACCCCGTGCTTGACGGCCCCCGCCGAGAAGGTGGGCCGCGTGAGGGCCGGGAAGCCGGCGAGGAGGCGGGTGAATGCGTCCGCTGCCGGAAGCATACAGACCAACGTGGCCGGAACCGAACCGTTCGGCAAGCCGCTTGGCAAGCTGCTCGTTGACCTGTGCAACGCACAAGCGAGCGAGCTGAACGTCTCGGCCTGGACAAGACGTCTGCGCTTGACGTCGACCAGGAGCCCATTAGCGCACAGGAAGTCCGCGCCAAGCAGTGCCATGGGCACGTCGGCGGTGATGAACGTCCATCGGAAAACCTGCCCTCCGAACCGCAGAGAGAGGCAGCGTTTTCCGTACGTACGGATGGGCGTCCCGTTCGCGGCAAGCAGCGCGGGGCCCCCACCCGCGGCGTGCTTGTCTGACGTGCCGGCGGGAACGACACTCACTTGCGCTCCCGTGTCGCACAGGTAACGGCGCCCGGAGAAGGTGTCTGTTATGAACAGCAGGCTGCTCGAACGGCCGGCGCTCATCGCCACTATTGAGCGCCGGCCCAGGCGTTTCCCGACCTGTTGAAGGAGCATGGCGGATGACACTGCCGAGCTTCGTGGCCGAACTTGGCGTGGAACCAGCACCAGGTGGCGGAGCTGGAGGAGCGCGGCTGGCTCCGCCAGGCCGGTGGAGTTGGCCGGTTTCCCCGTGGTGGCGGTTTTCGCCGCGGCGGTCACGAGGTGCGTATCAGCATGCTGCGTATGCTGTATAAGCTGATGCTGTGGATCAGCAGCATCAGCAGCAGCATCAGCAGCATCAGCCACGAGGGCCGTGACGGCCACGCCGACTCTCGCCCGCGTGTCCGAAGCGGCGAAGTACTTGTCCGCCTCGGCTGCCAATGCTCGGGGTTCCGTTAGCCCGGTCCCGGCCAACGCGAGGCAAACCTGCGCTGGAAGTTGGCGACGGAAAAGCGCCCGGAATAGAGAACCGGGGGCTTCGTCGCCCAACAGTGACAGCATATGGTCCATTCGGACCGACGGGCGCGTGTCACCGAGCTCGGGGAGATCCAGGAGGCGGTCGGCCCGTGCGTCGTCCGTGAGGCCGAACGTGGCTAGGAGTAGCCGCTTGAGTGCCTCGTACTTGTGGCCGTCCGGTGGGTGGCGAAGGACGGACACAACTCGAGCGGCCGTGCCGGGCCCGAGGGAGGCGACGACGTGGCAATAGCGCGTGTCATCGCCGGTGAGGTGCCAAAGCTGAAATTGGGCTTCGGCCTGGACGAACCAGACTTCGGCCTGAGCCTCCCAAAATTCGGGAAGTTTGATGAAGTTGGCCATGGCAATGGCGTCGCGTGTGGAAGGATCGCTCCGGCAGATCCAACGTCAAGGGGGTCACCAGTAAAGCGCGGCGTTACGCGCGCTGCTTGCGAGCAAGGAGGAAGCGGACAAGCGGTAACTTATAAGCGTCTTTATTTCAGGAGCTCACTGTAACACTCGCGCGCTCCGGGCTGTGCGCCCGGTGTATATCATGAGGCCACGCCTACCCCTCGGGCGTGGCCACCGCCCACTTGGTGCGCGGAATGATGTCACCACGCCAGTGGGCTTTTGTGTCCGCCACAGTACCTTGCCTACTCCCCCCCTAGACTGCCTCAACCAGAAATTGCAATAATGTTAATGTTTTTAGCAATTTGTCTTGTTTCCTGAATCTCTGCCTTCCTAAAATCTCTGTTACCTTATTGTCCTTGTGATCTGTGATCTGTGCATTCTCCTTCAACATCCTGTAATAGTATGTTTGTAAATGAGTCTGGATCTTCCTTGTTGTAATTTTTAATCCTTTGGGAATGATATAGTTGTACAAAAGTTCAAAGAAGAATGTGAGGTGTGGGAACGATGGGCAAAACAACCCATTTTTCAATGTTTCCACGCATTTCATTGTGTTTTGTTTTATAATTTACACCGGTTGGTCCTGAATCTCGATATGAGGCACTGTTGCCACCACCTCACCAATAACCATCCCTCGACCAATGAATTACCGGCGCAGCTCCGCAATGTGCACATCGGACAGACCTCCTTCGTCCTCATCTCCAAGAATCAGCAGGGCCTCCTTCAGTTGATGGGGTTTCATGGGAAATGATCGCAGAAAGATGCCTAGATGGAGAGAATGATTGGGTGGTAGAGGGAGGAAAACAACATAGCAATAGTTTACATCGCGTACTGTAGGTCATGCACCTTAATTCTTATTATATTGTATATTGTCGTAAGGACAGGGAGGAGTGGGACCTCTCTGTTTGCAATTTCGTGCATAACTGTTTATAAAGACAAGTACGCAAGTCCTCAGCCACTCCAGAGTTCATCTTCTGCCAGCATCATCGAAAGGAAGGCACCTTCTGCCCTCCTTCCCTCTTTCTCACTCGCCGGATCATTGGTCATTTTGTGTCTCACAATCCTGAAAACCCTCCATTTTGTACAGGTTTGTGCCAATGTTTGGGGTTTTACTTTCAGTCATCATTAAGTGTGTGTTACGTGTCATCTTGAGGCCTATCACAATTTGTACCTTATGTCATTACGTGCAGTTGTTCATTAAATAAGGTTGTGTAAATGGTTATTCTTGTCATGAGTTCATTGTCGTTATTGTGAACAAATCTGACAATAATTATCAGTGTGGGGACGCCATTGGTAGGAGAGTAGTTGGGTGGCGTGACCACTAGCTAGGTGCGAAACAGGCACGGTGGGCTCACTGACCAATCACCATTCAGGTATTCTGGGGCGGAAACATCACGGTTATAGTGTACTAAGGTGCATGGGCAGAGGTCATCGACGGCTCTTGCCCTCATATGCAAGACTACTCGATTCGTAAATTGCATGCAGGAAATTGCGTAAATTCCTGCAGATATCAAACAGGTGTTTTCAATTGTATAAATTATTGTGTCTCGGCCAACCTGTAGGTGTGTAGGCCTAAATTGTAGGTTCTTATGAATTATCCATGCAAATTCTGAACAACCAAATATTCGTTTGCCATCGACCTTCATCTGGGATCACAGGATATCTCACTGGTAGTGGATTCAGATCCTAATTGTGAAGTCAGAGTTCGATTCCTCACAAAATGGAATATGACAACGAACGTTTGTCCTAATGCATTATAACTCATTCATTTGAAGAGGACATTGAGGGAGATCGCCATCTTACACCTGGAGCAGAAAAGGGCACCATTGCATTGAGATGTTCACTGGAATGTCAAAAGTAATTTCAGATACAAATAAGAACTTCACTCAATATTTGCTTCATAGCTGTTCCAATGCGTGTATTGTGTGTAATGTGTGTATTGTATTGTAATGTGTGTATTGTATTGTAATGTGTGTATTGTAATGTGTGTATTGTGTGTAATGTATGTATTGTAATGTGTGTATTGTAATGTGTGTAATGTGTGTATTGTGCGTAATGTGTGTATTGTAATGTGTGTATTGTGTGTAATGTGTGTATTGTATTGTATTGTGTGTAATGTATTGTGATGTGTGTAATGTGTGTATTGTAAGGTGTGTAATGTGTGTATTGTAATGTGTGTAATGTGTGTATTGTATTGTAATGTGTGTATTGTAATGTGTGTATTGTGCATAATGTGTGTATTGTAATGTGTGTAATGTGTATAATATGTGTATTGTGTGTAATGTGTGTATTGTGTGTAATGTGTGTATTGTAATGTGTGTATTGTATTGTAATGTGTGTAATGTGTGTATTGTGTGTAATGTATTGTGATGTGTGTAATGTGTGTATTGTGCATAATGTGTGTATTGTAATGTGTGCAATGTGTGTAATGTGTGTAATGTGTGTAATGTAATGTGTGTAATGTGTGTATTGTATTGTAATGTGTGTATTGTAATGTGTGTATTGTAATGTGTGTAATGTGTGTAATGTGTATAATGTGTGTATTGTGTGTAATGTGTGTATTGTGTGTAATGTGTATAATGTGTGTATTGTGTGTAATGTGTGTATTGTATTGTAATGTGTTTAATGTGTGTATTGTATTGTAATGTGTGTAATGTGTGTGTTGTATTGTAATGTGTGTGATGTGTATAATGTGTGTAATGTGTGTATTGTATTGTAATGTGTGTATTGTATTGTAATGTGTGTATTGTGTGTAATGTGTATAATGTGTGTAATGTGTGTAATGTGTGTATTGTGTGTGATGTGTATAATGTGTGTATTGTGTGTAATGTGTGTATTGTGTGTATTGTGTGTAATGTGTGTATTATATTGTAATGTGTGTAATGTGTGTATTGTATTGTAATGTGTGTGATGTGTATCTGTGTAATGTGTGTAATGTGTGTATTGTGTTTAATGTGTGTATTGTGGGTGATGTGTATAATGTGTGTATTGTGTGTAATGTGTGTATTGTGTGTAATGTGTGTATTGTATTGTAATGTGTGTAATGTGTGTATTGTACTGTGTGTGTGTATTGTGCATAATGTGTGTATTGTATTGTAATGTGTGTATTGTATTGTAATGTGTGTATTGTGTGTATATTGTGTGTATGTGTGTGTATTGTATTGTAATGTGTGTATTGTGTGTGTGTATTGTGCGTAATGTGTGTAATGTATTGTAATGTGTGTATTGTATTGTAATGTGTGTATTGTGTGTATTGTGTGTGTGTATTGTGTGTATGTGTGTGTATTGTAATGTATTGTGTATATTGTGTGTATTGTGTGTATTGTGTAACAATGTTGCTTGTGTGTGATTCACCCTTTATTTGTAACACATTTCCCTCATTGAAGTCCATGAGGTGGAGGCAGATGTTTATTGGGGAAAGAAAAATGTGGCAAAGAAAAAGAAGCGAAAAGCTTTCGAAAAGAGTTCAGGAGGTCAATGGAGAAGTGGAACAAGAAGGCCAAAAGAGAAGGTGCGGAAGACAAAGTTAGTCATGGGAAAAAACGAGTTGGAGGAGTTTATGACTCGTGCCAGGATAAGGATGGATGAGGTTGGAGACTAAGAAGGCCTGGGAAGAGTGTCAGCACTCGTGAGTGTGTCAGCCTGTGGATTGTGGGATAATAATCAAGAAAAGGACAATTGAATATGTTAAGTAATCTTACCGAAGTTTTGTGCCATCTTCTCGTTAAGCAAAACCTTGGGTCTGGCTCGCTGCGCAACGCTTTTCTGTGCATTTTTCTGGATTCGGAACAGGTCCTTGAGTTGTGTCAGATCGATAGCTGGGACTGGATCCGGTTTGGACCACAAGGATTTTTGGAGCTGTCAGGAGACATTGCTGTACTGAATAAAGTGTCCGAAATAATAAAGTCGATTTATCACACAAATACAAACTTAGTAGCATTAGGAGTTAAAGTCGTGAAACGTTCTTTCTACGAAATATTCCACCATTTTGCATCCATACATAATTTTGGGGTGGCCCCTTGCTCTTTATGTTGATACAATATAATTTTCTCCATACTCAAGATCAATTTGTGAACCCTTACCCTGGTTCGAGGAACAGGGTCCCAGTGAACACTTCTGGTCATTCGCTGCCCAGCCGGGCCAGAAGGTGGTAGTAGTGGTGGTGGAGGTGGAGGTGGGGGAATTGACCGAGACAAACATGCCCCATCTAGTTGATAGGAAATTTGTGCAGCTGGGCTTATTAATGTCGCCTTTTCTTTGTCTGTTTCCTTCTCCAACCCAGTAGCAGTTTCCCTTTGTTTTACACTTTCATCTCCATCCATTATATCTGTATTTGCTTTTGTTTCTTCTCCATCCAATAACATTTCTTTTTTTACAATCTTCTTCTGGTCTTCCATCTTTAGTTCTAAAGACCCATTTTCAAGCGTAGTTTGAAGAGGTCCATCACACTCTACGTCATCGAACTCCTCTGGTTTCTGTTCTTCCTGTTTTTCAAGAACATCCTCCATATTTACCACGAATCGATCCACCGCACCCTTGCATCCATCTACCACATCTCCAGCCTCATCTCCCACATCACTGTCGCACCATATCGATTCCTTTTTGACGTCGGGGACCATGACACTTTGATGATTATTTCGCCTTGACAAGCGATTGCAAGAACCAATGCCTGAGCTCGAGTTCGGCCGAGATGAATGCCTGGTCGAGGTGTTGATCTGTTTGACCCACTCATCACGCTCAATTCTGCTTCCCACACGGAAACTGGAAAGAAAAGGAGGTTTGAGAATGAAGAGGAATAAAACTGGTTGGAGGTTTGTTATGAAAGTTTCACAAATACATAACATAATATGCTTATACATTATTTGTGCATTTAAGCGCACGCACGCACGCACACAGCACACCTGTGGCACGCCCATGCAGTGTTGATGCAAAAGTCATTGGATGTGGGTGCCGGACGAGCTGGCGTTGCGCCTGTCAGGGGCAGGAGGCACGGTGGTGCGGATGTTTGCATGAAACGTTCAGTGCAGAAATTCAGTTCTTGGCCTGTGAGCTCCAGCCAGCCACTAGCATAGTTTGGGAAGAATAGTGAGGAAACAAGTTCATAGATTAAGAGACACAAAGAGAAAAATCAACATGTCATGGAGTATTTTTCCCATTTCCTCTTCATACTGGTGCTGCCCTATATCATTTGTCACCCCTCCCCCAGAAACAGTTAAATTTAATCCCTCAAGCCCTCATCTCGAGACAGGGGGCAAAGGCTAGTGTCAAATATAAGGCCTACTAGTCCTCTGACATCCTTATTCTAGTCTTAACCGTCACTCCTGCTGACTCGTCCCTACACTCCTCCCCTGCCCAGGAAACGTGCACTCATCCATCCAGTATCTTTTTCCCTGATTTTTTCTCACCCAGTATCTTTTTCCCTGAAGTTTTATGGCCACCTCCACTCCTCTCCCCCCCCCCCCCCCTCCTCCATCCCCTCTCATCTCTAGTTTATGGAATTGCCTCCTTAAGTTCGTCCCTCAATATGTTCGGTCATTTCCACCTGATATTATTTCTCACAGCTGCCACATATCTCACATTATCCCCCCCCCCCCCCCCTCCGCCTTCCCACGCCTCCTCACCCCAAGCCCTCTCCCTCCCACAGATCTCCCGTTGTCCCTGTTCTCTGCTGTTGTAGTTGTGTGCTTCCCTCTCTCTCCCCATCTTGTCTCCCGCTCCCTTTATTGTATGTTTTGTGTGTCCGTTTGTGATTGTTGTTAGCTCTTACACGAGCCTCGATCTTGTATAAAAAAAATAAAAAATAAAAAACTTTTCGATTATTACCAACTCTGCTTCCAATGCGTGCAGCTTAAATCACTCACTATGATTTTATTTGCTTGGCTGTCCCTTGTCTCAATGTTTCCCATGTTAGTTTAGTGCCCTTATTTAGTGCCTTTGTCAGCCAATTCATGCATTATAAGCCTGATATATTGGACAGGTATTTAAAATCGAATTTTCATATGAGCAAAACAATACAGTTGATTTGAAAAGGGAATAATAGGATATTTCGGAGAGGATGGAGTTAGCAAGACAGAATGGGAGTAGAAAGGTGTGCACGTACTTACAAAATAAATATTCCATGTCCTGTACTTTTGTGAATGTTTGTTTTGAAAATAGCAAATGTTTTATTTTGTTAAGGATTGCATTGCCGAGCAGGTCCTATATGTCCTTTTCATTATTCCCTGAATGCTGTACGGAAATAAATTAGTTTTATTCTGATTGTTGTGATATATTTCAGATGGAAACAAGGAAGCATTATCTCTCACCAGGTGTTAATACGAGGTGTTAATAAATATGCAGACGTCATAACGATATGGTGAGTTAGGTTGAGACCTATAGAAAGTCTACACACCCCATTAAAATTTTCACCTTTTGTTGCCCTATAGCCTGGAATTAAATTGCATTAAATCAGACTTTTTCCAACTTTATTTACACATCGTAACCCACAACTTCCAAGTGAAAAACAAATTCTACAAATTTCAGAAAATTAATTAAAAATACAAAACTAGATTATCTTGGTTGGATAAGTTTCCACCCCCCTGAGTTTATACTTAGTGAAGCACATTTGGCAGCAATTACAGCTGTGGGTCTGTTGGGATAGGTCTCTACCAACTTTGCACATATTGACTGGGCAATATTTTCCCATTCTTCTGGACAAAACTGTTCAAGCTCAGTCAAGTTGCGTGGGGACCATTGATGGACAGCAATCTTCCAGTCATGCCACAGATTTTCGATTGGATTTATGTCGGGGCTCTGACTGGGCCACTCAAGGACATTTATCATTTTGTTCCTTAGTCACTCCAGTGTAGATTTGGCAAGCTCAAATCAGTATGCTAAATTTCAGCTTTATAATCCACTAGTTTTCTTCCCTGGCCGCTCCTGTAGGGAGCGGGTGCTTCTAGTATACCATGTATATAAAAGACTGAGTCTCTCTCTTTGTTCCTTGTAAGTTTCCAAACCCCGGGCCAAATTTTCTGAAATATGTTGTATTATTACTCTGCGCTCGCGAAGCGAAAAACAGGGTTAGGCGATCGGTGGCGTACGTGCATGTCTGCTTTTTAAAAATTCATTTTCTCAGCAACCATTGGTCCGATTGACACAAAATTTTACCATAGGAGCGCCTCAGCCTGTAGAATGTTTTGTTCATAATTATGACGTCATAGGTCACGTGGTACAGACGCCATCTTGGAAAAACGTTATACGTCTATATCTCTGAAACCGCCCAATGGAAAAAATGTAAACATGGCTCGCCATGGAGTCAAGTACTTGCCATGGAGAATAAGATATGCTCATGATTATGTCATTAGTGACTTCATTATGACATCATAATTTGACAAGAATAACAATGATTCGACAATGATTTGTGTCTTCGTCTACGGCTTGCAAGGTAAACAAATTTTATACATGTATGTGTCAATTTTCTGCATGTATGTGAAATTAATTTCAACAAATGACAATAAAATAGATTATTACAACATTAATCGAATAAAAACTTAAATGGCAGTTAAAGAAAACATGAACAAAATTGATGTTACCGTATCCACTGAAAGGATGCGAGGCCACCTCTCCGCATGCTGGCAGTTCCGGCTTTGGTAACCCTCTGCTTTTCCAGGTTATCAGTGTGATTATTCATGGAGGGCATACGGACTATGGATGTACTCGAGTCAGGATATGATGGTGGACAGGCCGAGTCATAATGATTTGAACTCAGGATGAGGTTGAAAACATGCAAAATCTAGGATGGGGAAAAGGGGTGAAAGGGGGATAAATCCGAATTGAAGTGGCAGCTGTGCTTTTCAATGGGCAAAAAAAGTTTTCACGCAAGTCAAAAAGTTGTGTACAACAATGGAGGCATATGACGTCATCATGCATAAAATCGACATCATCATGCCACAAGTCATGCATATTACTTCCTAGGAAATATACAGTGGACAACACAGGAACTTATTTGTGGTACTATAACATACCTTTGCCTTGTCCTGTGCAGAGCAAGCTTGCAATTCATAATCATGGTGACGGTGGAACATTAGGACAAGGCCTAGTAATTCGACGCTCTCACAAGCAGCGATGTCGGCAAAGGCGAAGCGTTTGTGAATAGAACCTTGTGCAATGTTGAACACCTGGCGATCAGGAAAATTTACCTGTGGGATTGGAGCATCGGTGGGGGGTTTGTAAGATCTATAAGATATGTGCAATGCTAATGATCTGTAAGAAGTAAAATAATTTGAAAACATACTTTGGCATCATTGTAGCTCTGCCTTAAAAAGCTGAATAGAAATAATGTTGCGAATCATTTGAGGGAGAATGAACATGCTGAATGTCCTTTCTTTTTTCAATCTCTCATATATTTGCAAGTGTTGCTCATTGGACTAATTTGTGCATTCGTGACACTAAAGAGCAACTTTTAAATGAATAAGAAAAGCTTCTTTATCAAGTTGGAAAAGCAACAGGCCTTTGTGCCCTTTTTGAAAATGTGGCTCATGGACCGTTGCAAATTCTTTACAATGTCACAAAATGATCTGTCTTGATTTCCTATCATTCCTTGGCTAAAAGCAGAAAAAGGTCCCATAAGATATGGTACACTAAAGAAACAGGGTGAACTCACTTGTAGCACACGTTTCTGTCGTTTGTTGTACTTTTTGAGCTTATAGACACTGAAATTGTAAACTTCAGTAGCAGCCATACTTTTGGGATGACCCTATCGAAAAAAGAAAATGATGAACAAAACAACAGATAAATAAATATATTTTCTTCATATAGTGTCAAGGCTCATGGAGGCGCAAAACAAAGATGGACATTTAATGGCAAGCTCAAAATTTCATTTTGATTTTGATGGGATGATGAAAATGTTCATGATATGGATGGAAGTTATGATGATAATTATCACAAAAAGGTGCAAATGATGTGAGCATGGTTTGATTAAAGTTGATCAGTGATTAAGGGGAAATGAAAAGTTGATGAAGGATGATGTAGAGAAAGATATACCGTAAAATGGGGTGAATAGGGACACAAACTGAAAAAAAGTTCGGAAGCTTTTTTCGCTGAAAATTGATAACCATACTGATTTGTTGATATTTGGGTTGAACGTGTTCTCTTGTTTTTTTTTTAAAGCAACTTATAGTCCCTATTAACCCCATATATGGGTTAAATAGGAATAAATAGGATTTTTATGGCTGTCCCTATTCACCCCGTTTTACGGGTGAATAGGGACAGTCACTAATACAAAAAAATAATAATCAAGAAATAGGGACAGTTTGGAGAAACTTTTATCCCATATTTTTTTTCATTGGCACCATGGTTTATATTATGGGTGCATATTATGTGCATCCATCTGAGCTATCAATTTAGCAATAAGTTGGAAACTCAGGATTGTTTCTTGATTATTATTTTTTTGTATTAGTGACTGTCCCTATTCGCCCGTAAAACGGGGTGAATAGGGACAGCCATAAAAATCCTATTTATTCCTATTTAACCCATATATGGGGTTAATAGGGACTATAAGTTGCTTTTTAAAAAAACAAGAGAACACTTTCAACCCAAATATCAACAAATCAGTCTGGTTATCAATTTTCAGCGAAAAAAGTTTCCGAACTTTTTTTCAGTTTGTGTCCCTATTCACCTTGCTGTCCCTATTCACCCCATTTTATGGCATAAGAAAAGGTACAGGACAGGTGCAGTACCTGGTTATCTTTGGTGTCTTGCATGCTCAGTACATGTGCCGACTCAACAGCCTGTGCTATGGTGAGTCTCCCAGCTTTGACCTGCTCAAAAAGCTGCAGCTGCTCTTCATTGCTTAACTAAGGGAAGAAAGAATGAGGTGTCTCTACAGGCCAGTACTATAGTTATATTCTTCGCAAAGTGGGAATGAATCAAGGTCTAAAAACCTGGACTCTGTGTCCAAAATTTCGTCCAAAGTCAGGAAAAAAGGGATGCTCAACTTGAGTCTTAAAGCTATGAGGAAAACAGTGAAAGGAAGGAAGTGTTGAGGGAAATGTATATAAGATGGGAGTCAAAGAGGAAGTGGCAAATTATTTTTTAACTGAGATGGGCAGTCAGATTTAAGCAAAACAAAAACAGAGGAATAAACATTGATGTACCTTCAACATGGTGATGATATTTGGACTGATAGTTTTTGCATTTCCATTCTTGTCGATGTAAATAATACGCTCTGCCTTTTGTACAAATGATTTTCCATCTCAACTTCAACAACTCCACTATATTTTTTTGTATTAGTGACTGTATTAGTGATTTTGTATTAGTGAATATATAAGATGGCCATCTTAGAAATATTGTTGGAATATTCATACTGAGCTTTGAAGTATTGTGTTGTTGATGATTCTACTCAGGGGTGAATATATTGTTGATTGATCCGGATCCTTGGTGTGGTTTCCTTATTGATTTGGATTGTTTCCTTCGTTGGTCTACTGGAGGGTTTACTTAGTATTGATTGCGTTGCGAAAGCGTATAAATCATATATCTTTCTGGCGGGGTTCCTCTCAAGGTCCGGGGGTCACCGAGACCAGGTGGTCACAGGGAGGACCACGTAACAGAATTGGCAAAATGTCAAACTAAAATGAGGCCGAATACAAGGCCTGAGCAAACTATTTGGACATCATTCTTGAAATTATACTCACCTTGTAGAACAGAGGTCAAAAAGCCAGTGAACAATGGAACAAAGGAGAGGGAGAAATGTAGGAAGTAGACCCCATGATCTTCCCCTTTTCAAAAAGTAGATTTTTTTACTTCCTCAAAAACTCAGACTTTCTCTCTTCACTTTTCTATCAATGCCATTCCTTTATTTAAGGCATGGCCTCTACGAGGACTATATAGTCCTTGACTGGCGCCTTAAACATTAAAAAGGACACCAGTGCAGAGAGACATTAAATTAACGTTTTTCACATCCCTCATATCAACATCACAGTATTTATATAATTTTTGATACTTGATATATATGTTCGCCAATAAGTACCGGTAGTCAACAACAACAACAACAACAACAACAGGCATTTTAAGGCCATTTTCCCTGCAAGAGTGAGGGTTAGCCTTGCGGTCCCCATGACAATCTTCTCCATTTTGCCCTATATTCTGCATCTCTCCTTGTTAAC
This sequence comes from Myxine glutinosa, assembly GCF_964187855.1. Lineage (NCBI taxonomy): Eukaryota > Metazoa > Chordata > Myxini > Myxiniformes > Myxinidae > Myxine > Myxine glutinosa. The sequence goes on along the minus strand of NC_136266.1, from coordinate 37,619,241 downwards.
CCCCTTGCCCGCATTTCTTCTTCGACCATCTTTAGCCAAGTCTTTCTCGGTCTTCCCAGTCCTCTACTTCCTTCTACATTCATTTCCATCACTCTTCTCAACCAGTCACTTTCATCCTTCCTCAACACATGACCAAACCATCTCAAACTGTTTCTCTTCACAGCATCCATCACAGGCTCTATTCCCATCATCTTTCGCAATTCATCATTTGTCTTCCTCTCTCTCAACGATACTCCACACATCCACCGAACCATTCGCATTTCCACCCTTTCCAGCCTTCGTTGCTGCTCTACGTTCATTACCCATGTCTCACTCCCATAAATCATAACACTTCTCACACATGCAGCATACACCTTTCCCTTCAGCTTCAACGACACTCCCCTCCTCGTCAGCACGCCACTCAGTTCCCGAAACTTCTTCCATGCACATCTCACTCCAGCAACCTTTGCCGAGTCTGATCCACCTTCTCCATTCAGCATGTCTCCGAGGTAGCAAAATGTTTTCACACCTTCCAGCTTCACGCCGTCTCCAAGATCCAACTCAACATTTCCTCCATCTGCAGCTCCCTCTGTGCACACCTTACACTTGAATGTGGCTGCCACACTGGTTAATGACCCTCTCAAACCACTACATTTTTGATGAACCCACTCAGCGCACATTGTACATTGAATGGAATTCACTCCGAAACCCTTCCTGCACACAGCACATGGCCACTTCCCAGTTCTTTCCACCTCACCATATGCTTTACCACTTGCCATCACCTTCGTTTTTCCGATATTCACCTTCAGACCTTTTGTCTCCATACATTCCTTCCACTTGTTCATCTTCTCCTTCAGTCCATCCATACTTTCTGCAATCAACACAAGATCATCTGCATACAACAACTCCCATTGTAAACCCTCCTTTACGTTCCGAGCCAGCACCTCCATCACAGCTACAAATAGTAGTGGACTTAGTACCGACCCCTGATGCACTCCCACCTTCACCTCAAACTCACCACTGTTCCCATCCTTCGTCCTTACAGCTGTGCGCTCTCTTTTGTACATTGCCATCACTACTCTGATCAACCATTCCTCCACTCCTAACCTCCTCAATGCCCATGACACTACTTCACGTGGGACCCTATGGAATGCTTTCTCCAGATCAACAACCCCAAGAAACAACTTCTTCCTCTTCTCCATGTACTTCTCCTGCAACTGCCTCACAATACAAAGTGCGTCTGTCGTTCCTCTTCCTGGCATAAATCCAAACTGCATTTCGTCAATCTTCACTTTCTTCCTTATCCTCCTCTCCAACACCCTTTCCAATACCTTCATTCCATGCTCCAATAACCTTATCGCTCGTGTTACATATTTATGTGAATGTATGTGAATTACCATTCAGGTCTTTGCTTATCCATGTGTAGTATATTAAGTTGTTGTGTAGTTGTTGTGGTTGGAGGGTCAGGAGCCCTTCTGAGGGAGTGGCCGGAAACGGAAGTGACCGGAAACGGAAGAGGAAAAGACACGAGGAAAAAAGGACGAGTATTATTCTTCCTCGCCCCGCTCCGACCAAAAGGTGGGATCGAACTTGCGCTGCGTGGAAAAGCGGCGTTCCGAAGCCGGTCTGGCGAGAGGAATCACCGGGACGTGTACCTGCCCGGTGGAGACGTCAAGTTGACGTGGGGCCGTGCATCGACCCCGCGTCTGGTATCTTTCGCGGCACCGTCTAAACAGACGCGTGCGGGTCGCACGTTGGGGCCTAACGCGCCTTGCAAGCGGCGTGGGGTTTGGCTTGCTCTACCGTACCCGCTCCGCGTGGCCACGAGGGGCTGCAGCCACGGTGCCTGGTACGATACCTGCCCGGTGGAGAAACGTCCACCCGGGGTTCGTTCAACCGCCCGAGTGCGGAGACGCCGACCAGTATCTTGGTCAGGAGGGGCCCAGAGACATTGTGAGGAGCAGAGACCGAAAGGGGGTGTGAGTACTCACCGGGACACACATATATAAGATGGCCATCTTACTCATAGGGAATTGGTTGTGTCATTGAAATATTGTTGATGGTTGTGTATTGTTGATTGCTCGGGGAAAATCTCCGTGGTTGTGTCATTGAAATTGTATGGTATCATTACCATTGGAAATATATCCTTGAAAATCAGTTGTCTCCTGGGTGAAATTCATATGGATTGCGTGGCGAAAGCGCCTATATAATACAGCTTGCTGGCGGAGTTCCTCTCACGGTCTGGGGGTCACCGGACCACGTAACAGAATTGGGGGTTCGTCCGGGATTACGATTTGCGGTTTCGCAATTGGGTCTACGTCCGGGATTTAAAATTGTATAAAATAATAAAATAATAATTTTTTATTAATTAAAATTTATTAATTAATTATTAATTGGTAAAAAAAAAATTGAGAAATTGGGGTAAAGTCTTGGGTGAAGGTTAACAGGTGTTAACGATAGGCACCATGGCGTTTGTGGCACAGAACTTTGGGGTAACCCCGAGTGAGGCACAGTTCCGAGCGTTGCTAAAGTCGGACCTCTTGAAATTGGCCAAACATTTTAACTTGGAGGTCCGAACTAATTTGAGGAAGGCAGAGTTGCAGGCCACGGTGATACAATCTATGGTGGGATTAGGAACATGGGACGAGTTAGCCTGGGAGTGGCTACCCGAAGAACCAGAAGACGTTGAGCTCCGGAAACTGGAGTTGCAATTACGGAGCCAGGAACGGATTAAAGAAGAAGAAAGGAAAGCAGAAAAGGAAAGAGCAGAAGAAGAAAGGAAAGCAGAAGAGAGGAGGGAAGAGAAACAAGCGGAGGAAAGGAGAGTGGAACGAGAACTCCAGGAAAGGTTAAAAGAAGAAGAAAGGAAAGCAGAAGCGAGGAGAGAAGAGAAACAAGCAGAGGAAAGGAGAGTGGAACAAGAACTCCAGGAAAGGTTAAAAGAAGAAGAAAGGAAAGCAGAAGCGAGGAGAGAAGAGAAACAAGCAGAGGAAAGGAGAGTGGAACGAGAACTCCAGGAAAGGTTAGAAGGGAGAAAAGCAGAGGAGAGGAGAGCTGCAAGGGACCTCGAAGCAGAGGAGAGAAAAGCGGAAAGGGAATTAAAGGAACGTGACATGGAGCTTCAGCAAGAAATCAAATTCAAGGAGCTGGAGTTAATGAGAGAACGGGGAGAGGCACCACCCTTGCTGACGGGGTCGACACCTAACCAGAAAACCTGGGATGTGGGCAGACATGTGAGGCTGGTTCCACCGTTCAGTGAAAAGGAAGTCGCGAAATTTTTCCCACACTTTGAGAAAGTGGCTCGACAATTAAACTGGCCGGAGGAGGCCTGGACCATACTCGTGCAAAGTGTGCTGGTGGGGAAAGCTCAGGAAATTTATTCGGCGCTACCAATGGACCAATGTGCAGATTATGAGGTACTGAAGAAGCACATCCTCAAGGCCTATGAGTTGGTTCCGGAAGCTTACAGGCAAAAATTCAGGAATGCCAGGAAGAGGGAGAGTGAGACCCATGTGGAGTTTGCCAGAGTGAAAGAAAACATGTTTGATCGGTGGTGTGAGTCAAAAGGAGTCGGGAAAGACTTCGAGACATTGCGGGACTTGATCCTGGTGGAGGAATTCCAGCAGTGTGTCCACGAGGACATCAAAGTGTACCTGCAGGAAAAGAAGGTACCAAAGTTGTGGGACGCAGCCACCATGGCAGATGATTATGCCTTAACCCACCGAATAGGGGTCCACGAACCTAACTCCTCGCCTAGATCTCCGCAGGGGAGGTGGGGAACAGCAGGTGCGGAGAACGACCATACATGGCGGCGGCCTCGAGATGATTATGGGGACAACTATGATACCCCACCGGTTCGAAATCAGAGGGATGCGGGCCCAAGACAAACTTATAGTTCGGGGGGCCCGAGGCAGACCCCGAGTTTTTCCTCCGGGCCTACTTGCGCGTTTTGCAAGAAACCTGGACACTTGATGTCCAGTTGTTACCTCATGAAAAGGGACAACCCAGAGCGGAGTCCGACTATTACAACTCCGAATGCGATGGCTAGCGTAAGAAATCGCCATCAAAAGGGTTACCAACCATTTATTTCAGAGGGGTTTGTGTCACTGGATGGAGCCTCGACTAACCGGAGACCGGTTAGGATATTGAGGGACACAGGGGCCCATCAATCTTTAATGCTTGAAGGCATTTTGCCATGGTCCGAGGAGACGGCAACGGGGGATAGTGTTCGTTTACAGGGGATCGGGGGCGGCGTTAGTGCTCCCCTTCAGGTTATCCAGTTGGAGTCCGATTTGGTGTCAGGACCGGTCACCGTCGGTTTACAAGCCACGCTTCCTGTAGAGGGTGTATCTGTGGTTATCGGGAATGATTTGGCCGGGGGTCAAGTTTAGGGTAACCTGAGGGTTGGTAAAGAGCCCAGCAGGGAAAATAACATCACACCAGCTCGGGATGGCGACCAAAGTGCCAAGTTATTTGTAGGGGGACTGAACTTCAAAACAGAGGAAGAAGTTCTGACCTCTGTCTTCAACAGATATGGGCCGCTGGTGGAAGTGCGGTTGGTAAGAGACTGGGAAACGCAACAGTCAAGAGGGTTCGGCTTTGTCACGTTTGCCAGCACAAAAGACGCCAGAGAGGCAGAGAAGAATTGGAATGGCAAGGATTTGGAGGGTCGGACCATAACAGTAGGGAAGGCATTTCGTAGGCGTCGAGAGGTCTACAGGAGAGGACAACTGGGCGGTAGTTTTGGTAGTGGCCGAGAAGGAGACCGCTATTCATGGGACTACAGGGACCAGTGGTCCCACCCTAATTATTAGGGAAGTTCTGAGAAGTTGAAGCACTGAAGGCGGCGGAGCCGCCGAGCCAAGATTCCTACACGAATTAACCGTGAACGCCGTTCCTAAAGGCGTCCATGTAGTGAACTTTCATGCACGGACTAACCGTGAACTCCACGTTCCTCAAGGCGCCCATGTAGAGAACTTTCCTGCACGGACTAACCGTGAACTCCGCGTTCCTAAAGGCATCCATGTAGTGAATACTCGGCTTGGCCTCCCGGAAAAAGTGCTATCGAGTTGCTTAACTTTGGATCTTTGATCAACCCCTTAACCTTCATTCCCAAGAAACTGACGGTCAAAGTCAGAGGGTCATGAGATGGAGTTTGATTTGGCAGGGACAATGTCGTTGTTGGTACTTAGTCCAGAGGGAGTAATCTGGAGGGGTTGTGGTGAAATTTTGGTTGCTTTATTTTTAAGTGATAACTGTGCCCGGGGGGAACGGATAATGTGGGGGGGGTTGAGTTATCTGGTTTGTTTCTCCAAATTGGCCGGCAAAGAAAGTTTTCGCTGGGTTCAAACTTTCTTTCTTGAAGGGGGGGAGTGTTACATATTTATGTGAATGTATGTGAATTACCATTCAGGTCTTTGCTTATCCGTGTGTAGTATATTAAGTTGTTGTGTAGTTGTTGTGGTTGGAGGGTCAGGAGCCCTTCTGAGGGAGTGGCCGGAAACGGAAGTGACCGGAAACGGAAGAGGAAAAGACACGAGGAAAAAAGGACGAGTATTATTCTTCCTCGCCCCGCTCCGACCAAAAGGTGGGATCGAACTTGCGCTGCGTGGAAAAGCGGCGTTCCGAAGCCGGTCTGGCGAGAGGAATTACCGGGACGTGTACCTGCCCGGTGGAGACGTCAAGTTGACGTGGGGCCGTGCATCGACCCCGCGTCTGGTATCGTTCGCGGCACCGTCTAAACAGACGCGTGCGGGTCGCACGTTGGGGCCTAACGCGCCTTGCAAGCGGCGTGGGGTTTGGCTTGCTCTACCGTACCCGCTCCGCGTGGCCACGAGGGGCTGCAGCCACGGTGCCTGGTACGATACCTGCCCGGTGGAGAAACGTCCACCCGGGGTTCGTTCAACCGCCCGAGTGCGGAGACGCCGACCAGTATCTTGGTCAGGAGGGGCCCAGAGACATTGTGAGGAGCAGAGACCGAAAGGGGGTGTGAGTACTCACCGGGACACACATATATAAGATGGCCATCTTACTCATAGGGAATTGGTTGTGTCATTGAAATATTGTTGATGGTTGTGTATTGTTGATTGCTCGGGGAAAATCTCCGTGGTTGTGTCATTGAAATTGTATGGTATCATTACCATTGGAAATATATCCTTGAAAATCAGTTGTCTCCTGGGTGAAATTCATATGGATTGCGTGGCGAAAGCGCCTATATAATACAGCTTGCTGGCGGAGTTCCTCTCACGGTCCGGGGGTCACCGAGACCAGGTATTCACCGAGGGGACCACGTAACACTCGATACGAGCCACAGTCCAGAGGGTCACCTTTCCCCTTGTATAGAGGGACGAGGGTACTCAGTTCTCAATCCAATGGAATGCGGCCTTCTTTCACCACCAGATTGCAGATCTCTGTCATTCTCTTCACACCCCAATTTCCCGCTGCCTTCCACATATCTCCCACAACTCTCGTCAGCCCTCCCGCTTTTCTACTCTTCATTGCTTTTATCGCTTCCTCAACTTCCTTCTCGGTTATCTTCTCTGCCGGTCCTAAAACTGGGTTACTCTCTATGTTGCCATCCCATTCATTCTCTGCATTCAACAGCATTTCCATATATCTCTTCCATCTTCCTTTAAATCCATCTGGGTCCACAACGATTTGTCCCACTTCATCCTTCAAGCAACTCACCCGCATCACACCACACCTCTCTTTCACTATCTGCTTTGCAATCCTGAATACCGCTGTCTGACCCTCTTCCAAATCCAAGCGTTCTCCAAACATTTTCCTACACGCCTCCTGCGCCTTTGCTGACTCTTTCTTTGCAGCCTTCTTGGCTGCCTTATAACTTTCATGCTCTGCCTTTTCTGCCCCCATACCTTCGCCTTCTGCCACCTTCGCCTTCGCCGGTCGTCAACGAATGGGAGAAATCAATAAAGGATGGGTGGAAGGAGAGGGGGAAGCACAATTAACCTGCAAGAGAAAGAGTGGGCATAAAAGTAGATTATGAGTAAGGATGAGGAGTGACCTGAGGGTTTGCGAGCTTTCCAGGAATGAAACAGAAAGGTATTGGGAGGAAAAATTATAAAAGATTGGAGTTTATAAAGTTTGAGGGAAGAAAGAAAAAGTGCGGGATGTGAGGAAAGGGGAATGAGATTTGAGACTGAATGAGTTAATGAATGAGGTAAGAAAATAATGATGTAGGGGTGATTTCAATTTTGTTCATTTCATCCTTCTATAATAGATTAAATATTACAGTAGACTGAAATAAAAGAAAAGTTATGAAAATATAATGTGGAAATAATAAGTGCCTTCAGAAAGTATTCACACCCCTTGACTTTTTTCACATTTTGTATTGTTGCAGCCTGAAATTAAAATGGATTAAATTGAATTTTTTTGTAACTGATCTACAGTCTACACATAATACTCCACAATGCAAAAAGATGCTTTTTTTTTTTTTTTTTAGAAATCTTTACAAAATAATTAAAAATGAAAAGCTGAAATGTCTTGAGTCAATAAGTATTAAACCCCTTTGCTATGACACTCCAAATTCATCTCAGGCGCATCAATTCCCTATGATCATCCTTGATATGTCTCCACAACTTAATTGGAGTCCACCTGTGGCCAATTCAATTGATTGGACATGATTTAGAAAGAAGCACACCTTTCTATATAAGGTCCCACAGTTGACAGTGCATGTCAGAGCAGAACCTCCAACATGAAGTCCAAGGAACTGAGATAGAATTGTGTGGAGGCATAGATCTGGGGAAGGGGATAAAACTATTTCTAGAGTGTTTAACGTTTCCAAGAGCACAGTGAGCTCCATCATTAGAAAATGGAAAGAATATGGAATTACTCAGACTCTTTCTAGAGCTGGCCGTCCGATCAAACTGAGCAACCAGACAAGAAGGACCTTGGGCAGTGAGGTGACCAAGACCACAATGACCACTCTGACAGAATTACAGAGTTCTTTTTCTGAGATGAGAGAACGTGCCGGAAGGATAACCGTCTCTGCAGCACTTCACAAATCTAGGCATTATGGGAAAGTGGCCAGAGGGAAGCCACTCCTGAGAAAAAGGCACATGACAGCACGCCTGGAGTTCGCAAAAAGGCACGAGAAAGACTCTGAGCATGAGGTAAAATATTCTGTCGTCTGATGAAATGAAAATAGAACTCTTTGGCCTGAATGCAAAGTGCTACGTCTGGCAGAAACCGAATACAGCTCGTCACCCATCTAACACCATCTCTTCCGTGAAGCATGGTAGTGGCCGTATCAAGTTATGGGGATGCTTTTCAGTGGCAGGAACTGGAAGACTTGTAATGATAGAGGGAACAATGAATGCAGTCAAATACAGGCAAATCCATGAGGACAACCTGCTTCAGAGTGCAAAAGACCATAGACTGCGGCAAAGATTTACGTTCCAACAGGACAATGACCCCAAGCATACAGCCAAAGCAACACTGGAATGGCTTCAGAACAAGAACGTGAAAGTCCTTGAATGGCCCAGCGAAAGTCCAGACTTGAATCCCATTGAGAATCTGTGAAAAGCCTTGAAGATTGATGTTCACCGACACTCCTCATCCAACTTGACAGAGCTTGAGCAAATCTGCAAGGAAGAATGGGAGAAACTCCCCAAATCCAGATGTGCAAATCTGATATGGACATACCCAAGAAGACTCGAAGCTGTAATCGCTGACAAAGTCGCTTCTACGAAGTAGTATTTTAATTTTTTTGTTTGTATACAGAATCGAGGCTGGTGTAAGAGCTTTGAACATGAAAACATGCACAGACATATAAACCATGCAATGAAGGGAGCGGGAGACAAGAGGGGGAGAGAGGGAAGCACACAAGCACAACAACAGAAGAGAACAGGGATGTTGGTAGATCTGTGGAAGGGGGAGGGCTGGGGGAGGAGGGAAGGGTACATGGTATAAAGCAAATGAACACTTCTAGGAATTTCAGGAAAGAAGTTGGGGATTGAAAGAGGTGGATTTGGGGTGTTTTAACAGGGGTAGAAAAGATCAAGGATTTGGATGGGGGAAGACAAGAGATGATGGTGAACAGCTGTTTTAAAGACATGTAGGGAGGAGTGGGATTGAAGGGAGTGTGGGAGTTTGTTCCAGAGGCGGGAGAAAAGAGGAATCGGTAGAAGACAGAAAGCCCACCAACCTGTGTGCGGTGAGCGAGTGAAAGGCCCTCAGAATCAGCTTCATTGTGGGAGATACCAATGATTCTGAAAGCTTTGGTTTCAACCGCGTGAAGCCGAGCTAGGTGTGAGGAAGGAGCACCAGCCCAGAGGGGAGAGCAGTATTCCATTGAGCTGCGGATGAAAGCTTTGTATGTGGCGAGGAGCTCAGAAGTGCCCAGAAAGGACTTAGCACGACGGAGGATGCCCAGTCGGCGACTGGCTTTGGAGGCCATCCTGGAAATGTGGTTTTCCCAGGAAAGATGATGGCAGGAAAGTGAGACCCAAAAGCTTGAGTGACGGAACTTGTTCAGAAAGTAGAAAGGAGGGTTGTCCAGTCGGTCTTTTCAGAAAGACAAAGTGAGATTGTGAGATTTGTCAGGATTGAAAGACATGTTCCACTTGTTTGACCAGTTTGTGATATTGTCCAGGTCTGCAGAGAGTGAGGAGGTTGCAGACTGCCGATCTGAGGGTTGAGATATGGAGCGGCAGAGAGTGGAGTCATCAGCAAAGAGATAGTGATGATTTTCCAGAGAGTCAGAGAGATCATTGAGGAAGAACAGAAAAATCACAGGGCTCAGAACACTGCCTTGGGGAACTCCAGCCTGAACAGGAAGAGGAGAAGAGAGAATTCAATTCAGGGCCACAGGTTGACTGCAACCAGAAAGCAAGTCCACAAGCCATGAGTGGAGTTTTCCATGGATACCATACGAGGAGAGTTTGATGAGCAGGGCGGGGTTCCAGACCGTATATGTCAAGATATGTCACGAGATATGTCAAGGGAGAGAGCTCTGATTTCCTGTTTGGCATTGAGGACCTCCATCCATTGTTGAGACAGCAGAAGCAGCATGTCCAGAGTAGAATGACCTGGTCTGAATCCAAATTGATGATCCGAGATCAAGCCATTGGAGAGTATTACTATTTATATTTATATATTTTAAGTATTGACTCAGGGCGTTGAATACTGATATGTTATATATTTCTTTATTTCATTTTCAATTATGTTGGAAAAAAATTATTAAAATAAAATTCCACTTTGACATTATGGGTATTATGTGTAGATCAGTGGCAAAAAAAAATCTCAATTTATCCCATTTTAAATTCAGTCTGTAACAACAAAATGTGAAAAAGCCAAGGGGTTTGAATACTTTCTGAAGGCTCAATTTCCGAAGGTTTGAATACTTTCTTTTGGGGTTGACTCAGCCTGTCATCTTTCCGATGTCGGCGAAATGAGTACCAGATAACTGGTTATAGAGAGGCATTGCATCAGCGGCAGACGCGCCCACAGAAATGATGCAACCAGCAGCCGGGTGGCTGCACACGAACCACCCACCCACCTCAGCCACCAAAGGTGGAGGTTATGTTTTCACCCCTGTCTGTCTGTCTGTTTGTCTGTCTGTCCATTTGTGAACAAGATATCTCAAAATGTTGTGGATGGATTCGGGCGAAATATTGGCAGAGATGTAGCGTATGCGACAAGGACAAAATGATTCAATTTTGGTGAAGATCCGGATTCGGATCCGGCTACTAGAATTTTTGAAGTGATTCTTCACAATTGAGAGATCGGGCGAAAAACGATACACAGCAGAATATCTAAAAAAGTTGTGGACGGATGATTTTGATTAAATGTGATTCTGTATTGTGATTTTCTGGTCTACCAAAACGTAAACTGTTCACCTGATGGAGGTATGCTCTCTACTGAGTGCTGTTCTAGTTCATCGTTGTTTCCTTCCAGAAGATATGGAAGTGAAACTTTTCTGTGGGTTTGAGGACTTTGGGTTGGGAGGGGGTTTGAAGACTTGGGGTTTGGAAGGGGGGGGGCTGAGGACTTGGGGCTGGGAGGAGGAGAGGGTTGAGGACTTGGGGTTGGGAGGGGGGGCTGTAGACTTTTTTTGTATACAGAGTCGAGGCTCGTGAAAGAGCTAACATTTATCAAACAAACAAGCAAACAAAGTATATAAAAAGGGGAGCGGTCGACAAGATGGGGAGAGAAGGGGAGGAAGCACACAAACACAACATTTGAGAGCAGGGACATCGGGAGATGTTTTTGGAGGGAGAGGGCCTGGGGGGAGGCAGGATAGGTATAAAACGCAAGGACACCAAGGACTTCCAGGAAAGAAGTCAAAAGTCACCTCAAAAAAGTGGATTTGGGGTGAAATTAGCGGGTTTTTTTGTATACAGAGTCGAGGCTCGTGAAAGAGCTAACATCCTCTCTTGACTTGACTTGGGGCTTGAGGGGGGGGTGGTCTGACAACTTGAAGAAGGAAGGGGTTGAGGTCGGATCCTTCAGGTGGGTGCCTGGAATGTCCTCACTCTAAGAGAGGATGATCACCTGTCTCTGCTGTCATCTGAGCTTCAGTGTCTGGGCATCAGTATTGCAACACTTTCTGAGGTTCGGAGACGGGATAGTTGTGAGATCATGGTAGGTGGCTACACCTATACTTCTGGACTGGTTGCTCTGATGGATACTATTTCCACAGAGTTGCTGTAGATGTGTCCAACAATGTGACCCTATGGTATTTGAGGTAACACCAGTCAACAAGCGTATTACGAGACTGAGGATTCAGCACTCTCTCGGTGTCATTTCTCTGGTCTTTGTATATGCTCTGACTGAGGCAAGTGATCTCACTGAGAAGGAGACATTCTATGCCACACTCGAGTCAGTGGTTGATCAGTGCCCCAGGCAAGAAACTATTCTAGCCTTGGAGGATATCAATGCATCGACTGGCACTGAGAGGGATAGCTATGAGACATGTGTTTGTTCCCATGGGTCTGGAACCAGAAACCAGAATAGCACAAGGTTCCTTGGCTTTGTGAGATGTCATGGACTTAGGATAGCTGCTTCGTGGCTTCAGCACCCACAGCCACATCACTGGACTCGGCACTCTAATGCTGGTGGTGTGGCAAAGGAGATTAATCATGTTCTCGTTGATGGTTGCTGGGGGTAGCTCCGGAAGTGCAGTGTTCAGTTCCTCAATACCAATCACAGGCTTGTTGTAGCAACTCTGAAGATGCGGCTCAAATCTAAGAGAATGGTATCATCCCAGTCTAAGCTGGATGTTGGCATGCTCAAGGATGCAAAGGTAGCTGAGGGGTTTGTGAACAGGTTGCGTGGGGGTCTAAGGGATCTGGGTGTTTCAAGGGATCCGAAGAGTTGTGGAGTGCCTTCAAGACTACCATCCATAATGTTGCCAGAAGGTTTCTTGGAACTGATGCTCAGATGAAGAAGAACTTTGTCTCCCAAGGGACACTGGATACCATTGACCAGTGTTGCAGAGCCAGGCGTGATGGCAGAGCTGAGCTGCTCATGGAGCTGAGGCGTAAAACTGTACATTTGTTGAGTGCAGACAAGGAGGTCCATGTGTGAGGAATCTCTGAAAATGTAGAGCATTACCTGTGGTCAAGTGAGTCTCATGAATGAGTCAATGAGTGAGAGTATTGCGTTCCTCCAAGTCTGTCCCTCGATGTAGTGTAGTTAGAGTGGAGGGCGGTGAACTCTTGACAGAGGAGTCTGAAGTAAAGGCCCATTGGACCGGTTCCTTTGAGTGGTTTTACCAGGCTGACCCACCAGCTGTTGATTTGGATGCCATGGGTGTTACTATCCCTATTGCTGACCCTCCAATCAACTGTGACCTGCCTTCATTTGTCGAAACACAGGCTGCGGTGAACCAGTTGAAAGGGGGGCACCGCTACTGGGAATTGTGGCATCCATGTTGCGCTTCTCAAGGCTCGTGGAAATGCTGCATTCATGTTGTTACATGCAGTTCTGTGCTCTGTTTGGAGCACAGGCATCATCCCAACTGACTGGAAGAGGGGCCTTGTTGCCCCTGTCTGGAAACGAAAGGGTGATTGCCAAGACTGCAACAACTACTGAGGGGCGACACTGCTCTCAGTGCCAGAAATATCTTTCCTCAGATAATTAATGATAGGGTTTGCCACCTTCTGCTTGAGTATCAGCACCCAGAGCAGTCGGGCTTTACATCAAAGAGGACAATCCTTTTCCATATCCTTGCTCTTTGAGTCCTCCCCTAACGCAGATGAGAGTTTGAGCAGGGGAAGCCTATGTTAATATCCACAAAGCATTCAACTCAATGAATTGGGGTGCACTCTGAAGGATTAATGGTCTTCGTGGGGTGCCACCAAAGCTGATTGATCTAATATCTGAACTATATTCTGGTACTGAGAGTACTGTGAGGTGCGGTGGCTACATCTTTGACTTATTTCCAGTTGCCACTGGAGTTCGTCAGGGGTATGTACTAACCCCCACTCTTTTCAACACTTGTATGAACGAGATGCTCGGGAGGATATTGGAAAGACCTAGCTACGGTGCATCATTTGGGAGGGTCAAGACCTCTGATCTTGATTTTTCAGATGATGAAGTCATCTTCGTGGAGAATCTGTACATCATTATGGAGGCCTCCAAGGTGCTGAATGAGGAGTCAAGCCACTTGGATTATGGGTCTCCTGGGTCAAGACTAAGATCCAGGCTTTCAATGACATCTTGAATCCTGCTATCCCATCTGTACCTGTCTGGGGCAAGGATGTTGAGGTCACAGAAAGAATCACTTACCTTGGCAGTGACATTCATGCCGAGCACCTCATGTTGTGACTGAGACGTTAATAGATATCTGTTTCTGGCCTGGGGAGTCATGGATTCACTGGACCATGGAGTGTGGTGCTGTCGGTACCAATGAAGGATGACGGAAGTCTGAGCCTTTAGGTCCTTGATGCTTCCACAGTCTTGCTCTATGGATGTGAGACTTGGAATATGACCAAGGATCTGTGACAAACACTTAACTCCTTTGGTACCAGATCTCTTCAGATAATCCTTGGCTATCAATGGTCAGACTTTGTGTCGAACAAGCATTTGCTGAGAGAGAATCAGATGAAATTTGTTACCTTATAGCCTGTGAGCATCAGCTGCTGCTGTATGGACATGTGTCTCATTTTCCTAACGCTGATCCTGCTCACCAGATTATCTCAGTGGGAGCCTTATGAGCAGAGGAGGCCAATGAGCTGACAACGTGCCTCATGGTTGCATCGATCAGGTTGAGCGATATCTCAAGGATATGGGGATGGGCCATGCATCTGCCTTGGGAATGGCCAGACGGAGACCCCTGGAGTGCTGGCGGAAAATGGATGTGGCAACGCGCTGCTCCAGTGCATGCTCCCATACCTGACGTGACAAAGAGTTGGAGTGAATCGGAGTGGGAGGAGGAGGGTGGGGAGAGAAGCAACAGAGTTGGGGAAGGGGGTTTGAGAATTTGGGGGTAGTGTTATAGACTTGGGGTTGGGAGGGGACTTGTGGAGTTGGTTTTGGGGGGGGGGGGGGTGGAAGAGTGGGTTGAGGACTTAAAGAAGAAAGGGGGTAGGAGAGGACAGAAAGTTGTGGTTGGGAGGAGTGCAGAGAGGGGACAAAGGGCTGGGAGAGGGGATTTAAGGACTTGGTGTGGGAATGGGGTTTGAAGAGTTTGAGTTGAGGACTTGGGGTTGTGAGGGGGGGAAGAGGTTGAAAGCTTGAAGTCAGGTTTTGCATTACGTGGAATTTCTGTGGGTCACTGCTATTATGCTGCCAAAGGACATTCCATGTAAACTTCCTAAATATTCCACACTCTATTGAGAACAAATTCCCTACCAACATCCCAGTGGATCCAGGTTATCTGCTAGACTTATATACTCTATAAGTACAGTATTCACTGTGGGTTCCTTCCAGAAGATATCAAAGTTAAACTTTTCTGGGTCAACAATTAATACCGTTAGAATGAGGGTCTCTCATTTTGGGGTCTGTGCGTCAAGGGGTCCACAACTTGGGCAAAAAGTAGGTTGAAAACCACTCCATTAAATGATAAACAGGTAAATCATGGGTAAGTATTGTTAAGTTCGTAGGGGGTAGACAATGAATACCTTAGAACCAGGTAGAATGTATAGATTAGTGTGCTCCGTTTGTCATGAAGAAGAAGAACCAACCCATGTAATAAGTAGGGAATTTGTATTTGACTGGACTGTCGGGTTAAGCTTGTATCTTCGTCTCCATCACGAGGGGTGGGGCTTGTTAATTAGCTCAGGGACTATGGGTAAATTAATCCAGGTTGTGTGTAAATACATTTGTAATCTATACCTTCGTTCCTTATGACACCGCACTAGACATGAGCCAAAATCGCCCATTAAACGACACTAATTAATAATAAAACTAACCGGAAACTCAGATCAAACAATACCGCTGGCGCCGCAGCCGCTACATCACCACAAGGACAGGCAGGCCGAGAGCCATGCCCAGAAGAGCGGTGATTGGGCGGGGGGAGTTGATTGGCACAAGCCCGGTTAAGATGGGACTTGCTGATAGGAGCATAGATGGACTACAAAGAGGTGGCACACGCTGATTGGCGGGGAGGGCACGGTGACATCAGAGCAGCGTGTACAAGTTAGTTGGAGCGGCGGACATTTTCCCTTCTCGTTCTGGAAGTCATAGTGAACAGTTGTGCATTTTTCCTTCTCGGTTTGGGGTCTGGTGATGGATGGTTGTGTGCCGGCATATTCTCTTCCTTCCCTCTTGCTCGCTCTTGCCTTCTCTCGTTGTGAAGGCTTCATCGTGAGCGGCCTTGTTGGGACATCTTGCTGGTGGTTGTGTGGAGGAAGAGCCACGGCCCGGGAACTGCGGTTTTCCGTGCAGAGGACGGGTGGATGAGCACGGTGTGGAAGAGCGGGCTGCACGCCTGCCGTTCGCTTCGCACGTAAAACCTGTTTCGTGCCAACGAGCGCAGCCTAGTGAACGACGGTGAGTGAGGCCTTTTTTCCCGCCAACACTAGAGCTGCGTCCGGACTGCACGCTCGGGGGGGGGGGGGGGCTGGACGATCCTGACGAGATTTTGGAGATGCTCAGAGTTAAGGGCACACAGACGCATATTTATTTTCAGTTATCTTTCCCTTTCGTCTGTCTTTGGGTCTGTTTGTGGGGACGTCCCGGTTAGGAATTTTGTTTTATCGTGCATTATTTTGTGACCGGTATTTTCTTTAATAAACCTGTTTTTTTTTTTGTTTTGTACATTTTAAACTCGTTTCATTTGAGTTATTTATTGTAGGTTCAGTGACTGCCGGTGGAACCTGTTGGCTTAAGCTCGTCAGCTTCTCCCCTCCCCCCTTACCTCCACGTGGATACTCCGCTATATTTTTGAACTGAACGCCTCGGAGTAACAGCTCGTTTGGTCATCCGTGCTACCCTACAGTGTTCACCAAGGGTAGTCACACGACGGTATGAAATAAACCTCACCTGGAATCGTCGCTGCTCCTGCTCCGGTTTCATTGTGAAGAAAAAATAAGACCAAAGTGTTTCCTGCAAACTTTCCTCGATCGTTTGCTTAATCACTCAAGGGCCTCCTGAAACGAGAGGTGCATCACTGTCCCAATTCTGTAATTCATAAATCATGATAAAGACTCGGTGGTGAATTATAAACCAGGTTTGATGCTGAATTATAAACCAGACTCGATGGTGAATTATAAACCAGACTCGATGGTGAATTATAAACCAGACTTGATGGTGAATTATAAACCAGATTTGATGCTGAATTATAAACCAGACTCGATGGTGAAATATAAACCAGACTCGATGGTGAATTAGAAACCAAATTTGATGGTGGATTTTAAACCAGATTAGGTGATGTAAATGGTTGGAGAGTCAACTCTGAGTCTGGGAGTTGGTGGTTCGATCCCTGGCTGAGTTTGAACCCTATCCAAAGACTTTATAATTACAAGCAGAGTAAAGCAGAGTACAAGCAGAGTAAATTACAAGCAGCCCTATGGCTGATCTTGTCCTAAACATGCAACACTGTTCTTCTGACACCTTCCTTTATTGGCCGGTGTACAGGCAACTGACAGCAACCCTAATCGCTTCTGAATAAAACCCAGTGTTAGGTGCATGAAGTAATACCATCTCTACCTGGAGGCGGCACTGCACGATAGACATTTACAGAGAGAAGTGCTCTCCTCTCCTTCCTCTTCCCAACTCCCCCCTTCCCCTATTAATGGACCACCGGCAAAGATAAAAACACCCCTCGACACTAATTGGGTTCTTGCTGATCCTATGTAGCAAGTCTGGATGCAACCAGGCCAGAACTGTAAGATGAGTAGCACGAAAAACAAACACACAATCATTGGTTCGTGAATTATAGTAAGGATACATGCTGCTTCCTTGCTTGATATTTGGCATTTAAAAAGGATAGAACATGGACAAACAACCAGAGGTTGACAACCAACCTTCCCATCTACTTTCTACATTCCGCAAACCCTCCAATCTACTTTCTCAACAACTGCTTCAAGGAGGTCCAGTCACTCAACTCTTGGGTCTCACTCTCAGCCATGATCTCTCTTAGACAAGCCACATTTCAAAGTTGGTCTCCGTTGCCAGATGCCCATTGGGCATCCTCAGTCAGGCAAAGTCCTTCCTTGGCACACCTGAGCTCCTATCCACCTAAAAGGCCTTCATCCGCAGCTTCATTGAGTACTACTCTCCGATCTATGCTGGCTCCCCTGCCTCACATCTTACTTAGCTTGCTGCCATGGAAAACAAGACTTTAAAGATCATTGGAATCTTTCGCAATGAAGCTGAGTCTATTGGCCCATCACTTCGCCATCGCCAATGGGTGGGTGATCTCTCTGTCTTCTTCTGCCTCATTTCTGGTCTTTCACCCTCTGTCCTCTCTGTGCGGTGTCCTTCTCCGCCCCCCCCCTCCTAAACCACCCCCACAAATATCTGCAGGATGCACGCGGTCCACCAACAACCCCCTTCTCGTGAAACTGCCTAAATCCATACAAACTGCTCACCTGCACTCATTTATTCCTCTATTTTCCAGCCTGTGGAACCACTTTCCACACTCTCTTCGATGTCATTTTTCTCCGGGTCTTCAAGACAGCTGTTCACCACCACCTCAAGTAATCTCCCAAAGCCATGACCTTTTCTCTACATGTTAAATCACGTCTCACTCCTCCAAAAACTTTGCTTATGTATCTATATTGTCCACTCTTTGCGTTCTCCCCTACTCCTCATCATTAACTGCATTCCTTGTTTGTCTGTCTCCATCTACCTTCTCCTTCTGCCCTGCTATCGGGTTTTCCCTCTTTCTCTTACTGTTGCCTTTCCAGCTTGGGATCAGAGGATCCTGGGTTTGAATCCCAGTCGATCGCTGAATTAACACTAGGGGGGTTGAGTCAGCCTGTCATCCTTCTGAGGTCGGCAAATCGAGTACCAGTTCACTGGTAATTCCCTGTGTGTCGCAAGAGGTGACTAACAGGGTTGGTGGCAGGAAGGACATCCGGCCATAAAACATTGCTTCAAAAAGGGGACCACAGTGCCTGAAAAAGGCCAACCCCCGCTCTGCTGGGAAAAATGGCCTCCAAAGGTGGTTCCTCTCTTACTGTTGCCTTTATGTTGTGTACTGATCTGTAGTGTCCTAGCTCTTCCATGAGGGCTTGTAGACCACGTACTGTATTTTAAAAAACAAAAATAAAAAAACATCATGCGTCTAAATCTAAATTAGATGCATGATGTTTTATCTCGTCTAAATTATCTTGTGTTGAAGTTCCTTGAGAAAAAAACATCACATTATATTATCATGAATGACAGACGAGATAAATAAGAACAGGATCTCATACGTCAGAGAAAGCGCCCGGGAAATGAAGTTCCAGATAGAACAATGAAGTCACAGCAAGCTAGAGAAATGAAGTTCAGGATATGAGTAGACTTTCACACCAACACTAAACTTTAGAGGACAAGATGGAGAATTAAAGAAGCTGGGTTTTTTCCGACTCTGCTTCCACACTCTTCCTGAAATTGGGGGGAAGATTGGGAGGAGGTGGCTATATATGATATTTATAAGACATATATTATATATTTATTTATAGTATACTATATATATATATATATATATATATATATATATATATATATATATATATATATATATATATATATATAAAGGCCTACATGTGTATATATACTATCTATAATTCCATTAATCTCTGTGTGTATGTGTGTTTGTATGTGTGTATGTGTGTATGTGTGTATGTGTGTATGTTTGTCTGTGACCGCTGTTTCTCGACAACTACCGGTCCGATATACTTTAAACTTGCCAGGTATATTGCTGGGGACCCGAGGATGTGCCTTTTCAAGGTTTCATATTAATCGGAGAAGTAGTTACCGAGCTATGGCGATTTCTTTACCAAACACTGCAAGCCGTTCGCTTTGGACCAAACCATTGCATGTAAATAGAGGGGGGGGGTTCTGTGGTCGTTGCGAATGGACCAAACCATTCATGTAAATAGAGGGGGGGGGGGGTTCTGTGGTCGTTACTGCCACGTGGTTTCAAAGTTTTTTTTTGTTGTTGTTGTTTGCACGCATGTTTTTTTGCACCCACGTACGGGCACGCCCTAGGATGTTTACACACACACACCCCTACACAAATTTTTTTTTTTTTTTTTTTTTGGCAAGGAACGGGCACCCACGTACGGGCACGTCCTAGCTTATATATAGTACGGGCATGCCCTAGTATATATAATCGGAAGAAATTAAATAAGTAATGGACGTAGCTCCAAGACCATCGATCTTTAATTTTCAGACAAGCTTTCGGCCAACAACGGCCTTCTTCTTCTTAGTCTACAAGAACAGCAGGAATGTATATAAGTCATTGGTGTATGATGTTAATATATGAATAAAATACATACAAAAAGAAGACATATCGTTAACGCTCACTCACCTTCCTCGATTTAAACGAAAGTGAGCTTACGTTACATTTGGAACTGCACACGCGCACATATATAAACACATACAAGCACATATTCATATACCTACTCTTTATATTTATATAAATACACTACCTACATTTGTTAACTACATATATGAAGGTGAAAGCGTTGTAAAGGAAGGTTAAAGTGTTCTGAGCCATTTCCACTGACACCTGAGCTGCTGTGTAACACATGGCAGTGATCGTACAATGGAGAAATATGTGATCGTGGTTGTGAAAGTACAAAGTTGTAAAACAAGTTACTCATTTGAATTTTAATCTCTTCAAGAATCTGTCTATGATCAGATAACCATATTATGAATAGTTCGTGTTCACAAAAAAAAAGATTTCAAAATTGAGATATTTGCTGAAAATAAATAAATAAATAATTAACAACTTCGTCAAACTTTAAGTCTGATGAACAATAAATAATAAAATTACTTTTCATTTGAAGTATCTCCAGCAATTATATAATGCATTTTCCATGTTGGTTTTGACAGAAAGTTGATTAAGTAGATGAAGCTGATTAACAGTAAGTACGTTTACGATTACACAAGATATATATATATATATATATATATAAATAAATATCTCCATCAAAATCCGATTTCATAATTACGATCGATGTTAAAATACCTTGTTCGGAAGAGTCGTCCAAGTCCAGAGGCTTGCGCAGCACCGACGCACTCCACTGTGGACCCGGGTGGTTTGAGCAAGTTTGCGGAAGGAAAGTTCCTCCCACCCAAGTAAAGAATGCCTATCGAATGGAAAACGAGGAAGTCCCTTGGAGAAACGAAACTTGGTTGCACGTGTTTCCTGGGAATGCTTATCGTTAAACCACAACAACAATCATATGACAATGCCTGAAGTCGCACTGTCCCCGTATGATCCCCAAAAATGCACATCTGGACACCAGCTTCGCAACTTGAGCGTTTTGCATGACACCTGGTCCAAAAATCACTTAAACCTTTGACAACGTTTGTTCCAAAATACCTGTAAATGGCTGAACGAGGTGAAATACAGTATTTTCATCATGTTATATTTTTATGAAGTTTATTTTATCTAGCTGGGTCATTTATAAAATGTGGTGCATGAGCTGAACAGGGTAATGCTCATAAGTAACCTTATCGTCTGGAATATACTCAGACAGGAGTTACAGAAAACATATGAGCTTTGGGAATTTGATGCATTCATTTTGTGTGTAATTTATCATGGAGTTTGGATGGGAAAGAAATGGCCACCCATTCAAATAGGTGGCTTCTGATGAAATTGCCAAAATCAAGACTTTCTGCTCACCTTCACTCTTTCATTCCTCTTTTCTCCCGCCTCTGGAACAAACTCCCTCACTCTCTTCAATCCCTCTCCTCCCTCCAGGTCTTTAAAACAGCTGTTCACCACCATCTCTTGTCTTCCCCCATCCAAAACCTTGACCTTTTATACCCCAATTAAAACACCCCAAATCCGCCTCTTTCAATCCCCAACTTCTTTCCTGAAATTCCTCGTAGTATTCATTTGCTTTATACTGTGTACCCCTCCCTCCTCCCCAGCCTTCCCCCTTCCACAGATCTACCGACGTCCTTGTTCTCTTCTGTTGTGCTTGTGTGCTTCCCTCTCTCTCCCCCTCTTGTCTCCCGCTCCCTTCATTGTATGTTGTATGTGTCTGTGCATGTTTTCATGTTCAATGTGTTAGCTCTTACACGAGCCTCGATCCAGTATCCCCCCCCCCCCCCCCCCCAAAAGTGTACAAAACGATACGCTCAAAAACTACTACAAGGTGAGTTCATAAGCTTTTTAAAATGATACATTTTATTCTCGAATGTTTTCATAATTAATAATGAAAAAGACGCTAGAATACGTGGCTAGTTTACCAAATCAAGATCGATCGCATAATCTCACATTTCTTCATCCACAGATTTGCTGATAAATGTCATCCTGCCCAGCACAATAATGGCTGTAGCCATTACAATGATTCCAGAGGAAGGAAGCAAAATTCTCTTTTGGGTATTGTACCTGTACAGGATAAATAAATAATAAATAAATAAAAAACAAGATTGACCGAACTGTGGTCACAACCTGTGACAAAATTCAGTGAGGGGCCAATTGGGAAACACATTAATGTGCTAAAAACATTAAGTCGACACCTGTCATCCATGTCACCTCTCCACGGTTATATCAGAATGAGCTGACTTGTCACATCGTCATGGATCGTTTAATCCCATTATGAGGTTAAACACGTTAAAAAATGACATAATGCTATTTTTTTTAGTAACCTGCACAACATAACGCTTTATTACATAACATAACGTCATGCTTGATTATCGTGTGTTCTGATGTACCATGCATTCTGAGGGGTACCATGCATACCATGCTTCGTTAAACCTACTATTATTACCTTCGCAAAAGCGGAAGGTTATGTTTTGATCGCTGTGTATTTATTTGTATGTCTGTGTGTGTGTGTGTATGTTATTCGCATAACTCAAAAAGTATTCAACCGAATTGCATGAAATTTGGTGGGATGATTGGTTATTATACGGGACACATTTGATTAGATTTTGGGAGCAATCGGGTCAAAGGTCAAGGTCAAGGTCACGAAAAGGTCAAAATCGTATTTTTGTTGTTCTGTTCCCTACACTCCCATGCCAAGTACAGAACAGTAGCTGCGGCGAAGGTATGCGCTCTACCGAGTGCCCGTTCTAGTTCGACATGTGATTAGATTTTTCAGGGTTCCTCTTCGTGAATACCACTCACCCCAAACAAAGCCAATGTAAATCTTGTGCAACAAACCCGAGCAGTGTATAATAAGCAGAGGCCTACAGGCCTAATGTGTTAGGCACACCAGAAAACCAAGATGGCGGCCATATCATTTTGTCTCAGTGCTATGGTGGGTGGAGTCAAGTGACAGTTGTGGGTGTGGTCCGGCAGCTGTCCGACCAATTGGTGCACATTTCAAAAATCGACCTCCAGCAACAACAGCAACGAGAAGCTCTTGTGTCACAGGTAAAAAAAAAAATTTTTATCGATTTTTTAAAATAATACACCACAAAAGATCACCAAAGCGTTGACGTCATGTTGTCATGACAATGCAGAGCCTGGTTTTACACTCTCGTAGCATATGGCGCTGTAGCTTTGTGAAGATAGTACTGTGTTTCATTCCAGATTGCAATCAGCAATCGCAGAGGCATATCTGCAGCTTTTATCGTTTTCCAAAGGAATGAAGTGCTAAGCAACAATGGATTTTTTTAAAAAGTGAGGAGACGACAATGGTTCACGAGCGAGCGGTATTCAATGACAAAGGTCAAAACCGACATTGAAAATATATAAATAGGAATGTATTATCTGTTATGAGACTAGTTAGCTGCACAATACCGAAAATTCGGTTCGATTCCGACAACTTTGAAAATTTGACCTTTGTGACTTTGAAATGTCAAAACGAAGGTTTTTGACCTTGAAATGAGATAGAAAATAATGTATAATCAGATATGAGATTAATTAGCTACACAATACCGAAAATTCGGTTCGATTCCGACAACTTTGAAAATTTGACCTTTGTGACTTTTAAATGTCAAAACGAAGGTTACTGACCTTGAAATGAGATAGAAAATAATGTATAATCAGTTATGAGGTTAATTAGCTACACAATACCGAAAATTCGGTTTGATTCCGACAACTTTGAAAATTTGACCTTTGTGACCTTCAAAGGTCGAAGATTCTTGAAATTTGTTGGAAAACTTGTATTTCATGATGTATGTGATAATATAAGATCATGTTGTAGCGGCTACCGCTGGGTTTTCACAATCGCCTTGCACCTATCAAGGACGCGGAGCGATCACCATGCCGGGCTCGTCCAGGACGCCCGGGCAGGCTCGCCCTCAACTTGCCAGGCCGCAGCCAGGACGCTGGGCCACGCCCCCTCTCGCCTTTCCTGGGCAAACGCTCCGGGATAATATGTATATATATTGCTGCCCGATAAACGGGCTTTTGGAGAGTGCCTGAGTGTTTGGTTTGATTAAAGCAACTCGGATGAATTCCAGCTTTTTGTCGCGTCCATTCTTCCGATCGACGTGGGAGCCCCAGCTCCTTCATTGGTGACCTACCGACATGGACACGGCAGTCGCCCTTAAACTGCCTACCTTCTGGGAGGCTCACGCGGCGGTTTGGTTCGCACAGGCGGATTCCCTGTTCGCCCTGCGAGGCATCACGGCCGACGACACCCGCTTCCACCATGTGGTAGCAGAGCTCGGTTCGGCCACCGCGGCCCGCGCCCTGAGCCTCCTCGAGAGCCCGCCAGCCGCTGACAAATACGGCGCGATTAAGAAGCTTCTCCTCGACGCTTTCGCCCTCCCATCGGCGGAACGCGCACGGCGCCTGCTCGACCTGCCCGAGCTCGGCGACACGCGCCCTTCCGAGCGAATGGACTACATGCTTTCACTGCTCGGCGAGCACTCTCCGGCATTCCTGTTCCGGGAGCTGTTCCTCCGTCAGCTGCCTAACCCGGTACGCCTCGCCCTGGCAAGCACGACGATCACAGATCCCCGGGCCCTTGCCAGAGAAGCCGACAAGATCTCCGCCGCAGGACAGCGCATCGCAGCGGCGACATGGGACCCACCGCCGTCCGACACAACACCCATGGCGCCCGAGCACCCGGCACGGTCGACGACCGAACTGCCGACGCAATTGGCGGCCGCTACACCAAGCCGACCACCTCCAGCACGACGACCGGGGCCTCCACCTGACCAAGCGTGGTGTTACTATCATGCCAGGTTCGGACAGAAGGCCCGGACATGCCGACCCCCGTGCACCTTCGGCAGGCCGGGAAACGGCCGGGCCGGCGTTCATTACCAGCCATGAGCGCCGGCCACACGGGCAACTTACTGTTCATCATGGATAAAGCGTCCGGACGGCGCTTCCTGTGCGACACTAGCGCCCAACTGAGCGTCATACCCTCCTCTGACCAGGAGAGGCAATCCGCGGTTTGCGGCCCCTCCTTGGTTGCGGCCAACGGATCGACCATCCGCACCTTCGGCCCGCGCAACGTCACCCTCTGCTTCAGCGGCCAACGCTTTGCTTGGACGTTTGTAACCGCAAACGTGCCCATGGCTCTGCTAGGCGCCGACTTCCTCTGCGCACACGGACTGCTGGTGGACGTCCAACGGCGCCGTTTAATCAACGCCGAAACCTTCAGCTCCCTGGTATGCACATTGAGCAGCTCCGCGCCGACCGAGCTGGCATGTGCCGTCCAGGCGGCGAACGAGTTTGCTCGCCTGCTCACGGAGTTCCCGGCCCTCACGCGGCCGACGTTTTCGGCCGTCGCAGTACGGCATGGGATCGAGCACCACATACCAACCACGGGCCCGCCGGTCTACGCCAGGGCCCGCCGCCTCGACCCAGCCAAGCTCGCCGTGGCGAAGGCCGAATTCGACGCGTTGGAGCACCTCGGCATCGTGCGGCGCTCCAATAGCGCGTGGGCCTCGCCACTGCACATCGTGCCAAAGCCGGGGGGTGGATGGCGCCCGTGTGGCGACTACCGCCGTCTCAATGACGCTACCACCCCCGACAGGTACCCGATCCCGCATATCCAAGACTTCTCCGCCCGTCTGGCGGGACGGGTCATTTTTTCGAAAATTGATCTCATACGGGGATATCACCAGGTACCTGTCAGGGCGGCCGACGTCCCTAAAACGGCAGTCATCACGCCGTTCGGCTTATTCGAATTCTTGCGGATGCCGTTTGGTCTCAAGAACGCGGCTCAGGCGTTCCAGCGCTTGATGGACGGCGTGCTGCGTGACCTGCCGTTCCTTTTCGTTTACCTGGACGACATCCTCGTCGCCAGCACCTCCCGGGCCGAGCACCTCCTCCACCTCCGAACACTGTTCGGGCGCCTCAGCGAGCACGGCCTCATCGTCAACCCGGCCAAATGCCACTTCGGCACGACGGCCGTTGATTTTTTGGGCCACCACATCACCAAGAACGCGGCCGTGCCGCTGCCAACCAAGGTCGAGGCCATCACCACGTTCCCGCATCCCCGCACCATAAAGGCCCTGCAGGAATTCCTGGGAATGGTGAATTTTTATCACCGCTTCGTGCCCCGCGCTGCTCAACTCATGCGGCCCCTCTACGAAGCCCTCCGGGGCAAGCCGGCCAAGCACGACATCGCCTGGTCCGCAGCAATGGATGCGGCCTTCCAAAGCTCAAAGCGGGCCCTCGCCGATGCAACACTGCTCGCTCACCCGGTGCTCAACGCTCCCATCGCCCTCACCACGGATGCCTCCGACTACGCGGTGGGCGCCGTACATGAGCAATGGGTGAACGGGGTTTGGCAGCCACTCGCTTTTTTCAGCCGGCAGCTCCGGCCGAACGAGCTCAAATACAGCACGTTTGACCGGGAGCTCCTCGGTCTACACCTGGCCGTCCGCCATTTCCGCCACCTCCTGGAGGGCCGACCTTTCACGGCGTTCGTCGACCACAAGCCGTTGGTTTACGCCATGGCCAAGGTCACGGAGCCGTGGTCGGCCCGCCAACAGCGCCACCTCTCCGCCGTGTCGGAGTTTACCACGGACATCCGGCACGTCGCCGGCAAAAACAACGCCGTGGCCGACTGTCTTTCCCGGGCCAGCGCGAACGCGGTCCACCTGGGCGTGGACTTTGCGCTTATGGCGGCGGACCAAACCACCGACACCATGGTGCAAGCCCTCCGGGCGGCGGACACGGGCCTCCGCCTGGCCGACATCCCCTTCGCGGACACTGTCCTGCTCTGCGACGTCTCCCAAGGCCAGCCTCGCCCCATCGTGCCCGTCACCTGGCAACGCCGCATCTTCGCCTCCCTCCACGGCCTTTCCCACCCGGGCCGGAAAGCTTCCCAGAAGCTGGTGTCGGCGCGATTCGTCTGGCACGGCCTTTGTCGGGATGTCCGCGATTGGACCAGCACCTGCACGGCCTGCCAATGGGCCAAGGTCCACCGACACACCCAGGCCCCGCTGGCACCTTTCACCGTGCCCGAACGACGTTTCGACCACGTCAACGTGGATCTGGTGGGCCCCCTTCCCCCCGTCACGGGGGTTCACACACCTGCTCACCATGGTGGACAGGACCACCAGGTGGCCGGAGGCCGTTCCCCTCGTCTCCACCACCACCGCCGACGTGGCGCAGGCTTTCATCGCCACCTGGGTCGCCCGCTTCGGTGCACCGGCGGACATCTCGTCAGACCGCGGACCACAGTAGTAGTGTATATATGTTGCTTCTGGGACACTCTCATTTTCCCATTGACTTACATGTTAATTTTTCCCCTCCCTCATTGCCCCTAAACACCTCTATTTCTCTCACCCTGTTCTTTACGAACCTTCTAACCTTTTGACATGTTATCCTTATTCATTAGACCACTTAAACAATGGTCCTTCTGTGTGAACCTGTGATCCTTCTGACCTTATGGACCTTTTAACCTTTTACTCTTAATATCATCTGGTGAATCATCTTTGGCCCACTCACACAACGACCCTACAAATATTTGTTTATGTGTGGGAAATAATTTAATTCTCTTGCCACTCTCTTCACCATCTAATATATTAACAAAAAATATGTTTGAGTTTGGTTCTTTATTAAGATATTTTAACTGAGCTAAGATAAAATGGTAAACCTCCCTCAATGTTCTTGTTTGAGCGCCTCCAGTGCCACACACTTTTTGGTAGGCTCTGCCCACCTTTTTTAAGCTCCGTCCACTTTTTGGTAAACCCCGCCCATTTGTTGGTAAACCACGCCCACTTTTTACTAAACCACGCCCCCCTTTTTGCTATGCCCCGCCCACTTTTGCTAAGTCCCACCCACTTTATAAACTCTTCAGCATTGTATCATTTCCAGGTAATACATTACATCATTTTCAGGGAATTTCCATCACATCATTTCCAGTTAAGACACGCCCAGGTTTGCCCAGGGAATTTCCACAGGAAATGACACACACCCAGCCCTTCTTATAAAAGGCACCGACCACACAGGCTTTTTCAAACATGCTTTCTGCTTCACTTGAGAATGGACTACTATGCCGAAATGGAATGGGATAACTTTGCTATTCCTTGGAGTCCTACTACCTGTGTAGAACTCAACCTTCAGATTGATGAACTGGACTCGAACCTCTTATCAATGGAGGTAAGTTTGTTTATTTATTTATTTATTTATTTAATTTTTTTTTTTCGATGAGACTCATGTAAGAGTTAACAAACCTCTTATCAATGGAGGTAAGTTTGTTTATTTATTTATTTATTTATTTAATTTTTTTTTTTCGATGAGACATGTAAGAGTTAACAAAGTTTATTTTAATATTCATAGAGCTTGATTTATACAAATAAAAATATTGTATTAAATTAATACATTGTTATTTTCTTTCACAGGAAATTGTATCTGAGATACGAAATGAAAATTCTGCTTTTAACACAACTTGGGATGAAGTTATTTTTTTGTTTGAAGACATTTTGAACAACCAAGACCCCCAGAACGAGTTCTACCTTGATGACCCAGCCAAAGAGTTATACCTTGGAGATCCACAAAATCCTGAAAAAGAGTTTTACCATGATGATACTTGTTGTGAGTTATCAAAACAAAACCCACTGAACAAGTTCTACCTTGATGAGCCAGAATACAAGTCATACATTGGAGACCCACAAATTTCTGAAAATTGGGAAAGGGGAGTTCTCCCTGATGGTCCGCAGTTATACTATGTGAGACACATCATAGAAACCCTAAAAAATTGGGCAAGGAGAGTTCTCCCTGATGGTCCGCAGTTATACTATGTGAGACACATCATAGAAACCCTAAAAAATTGGGAAACGGGAATTCTCCCTGATGGTCCGCAGTTATACTATGTGAGACACATCATAGAAACCCTAAAAAATTGGGCAAGGAGAGTTCTCCCTGATGGTCCGCAGTTATACTATGTGAGACACATCATAGAAACCCTAAAAAATTGGGAAAGGGAAGTTTTCCCTGATGGTCCGCAGTTATACTATGTGAGACTTATCACGGAAACCCCCAATATTTCTGAAAATTGTGGTTCTACCTTGGGGACTTGGAAAGATGGTTATATTTTTGGAGACTCGGAATGGGGGTTTTGTTTTGATGACTCGGAATGTGATACCTATCTTGGAGGCTCAACAGGAATGTGGTTATACCTTGGGAACTTGGAAAGTTGGTTTTATTTTGGAGACTCTACCTGTGGGGTCCATCTTGGAGACTCTTTGCATTCTAAAGCAATGAACAATGTTCTTTATTTAATGACGCTTGATTTAAGCAATATCAAGAAAGTTCGAGGAAGAAAATGCTGGAAAATTCTTTCTTCCCATTTCTACTTCTTCAAACTTGAAAGCCTTGAAAGACAGAATTGAAAGAAGAGGAAAAAAAAAAAAAGAAATACATATTTTTAAAAAAGAAGAAAAAAAAGATTATGTTAGGGTTTGGGTGGGATTTTGAATGTGAGGGTTAGGGATGGGGTTGGGTTAGGGATGGGGTTGGGTTAGGGTTGGGATTTTGAATGTGAGGGTTAGGGTTGGGGTTGGGTTAGGGATGGGGTTGGGTTAGGGTTGGGATTTTGAATGTGAGGGTTAGGGTTGGGGTTGGGTTAGGGATGGGATTGGGTTAGGGTTGGGATTTTGAATGTGAGGGTTAGGGATGGGTTGGGGTTGGGTTAGGGATGGGGTTGGGTTAGGGATGGGGTTGGGTTAGGGATGGGGTTGGGTTAGGGATGGGGTTGGGTTAGGGATGGGGTTGGGTTAGGGATGGGGTTGGGTTAGGGATGGGGTTGGGTTAGGGATGGGTTGGGTTAGGGATGGGGTTGGGTTAGGGATGGGTTTGGGTTAGGGATGGGGTTGGGTTAGGGATGGGGTTGGGTTAGGGTTTGTATATTATTATGACTCACTCACACATACATAAAAGTTAAGCCCCAACTGGAAAGTTGAGGGATTCTGTGTTTGGGGTTCACAGATTTAAAAACGTATCCCCATTATACACACACAAAAGTTAAGCCCCAACTAAAAAGTTGTGGGATTCTGTGTTTGGGGTTCACAGATTTAAAAACGTATCCCCATTACATTTTATTTATTTATTTATTATTTTCAAGGGTATTGTAACGGTTCTGAGAAGTGTAACGGTTTTTTTTGAGAAGTGTAACAATTTTGGAGGAAGTGTAACGAATGTGAAAACGTTACAATGTGAACGTTACAAAAGTATGGTAACACCCTGGTAATGTAAATAATGGTCGCAGCCGTCCTCCTAGTTAATTCCATGAAACTTACACGCAGGTCACGATATATCTTTTTAAATAGTGTATTTCCTTATTCTATGTAGGCTAAATATGTGTTTCCCACTAGATTGACTTTGCATTGTATCAAACAAAATAAGCATAGGCCCTTGCAATTTCCCCAAACATCTCCGCTCTCCAAAGTTCTTTTAAAAAGGGTGCGAGTTGTGTTCAATCCCGCAAGCCGCCATTGCCCATGTGCTAACCTCGGAGAAGAAAGGCGTGTCTCCACCTCGTCATAGAGGGGAGGAGTGAGCCAGCCCTAACAGCCAATCAGCACCGCGGTGAGCGACCCGGTAGGCGTGCCCTCGCAGCCGGCGGCTTGATTCCGCCCGAGGTGATAAAAGCGACTGTAAGGGACTGCTTCATCAGATGAGCACGAGATGAGAGATGACTTGGGAGATGACCTGGGAGAGGAGCGAAGAGGCGGCACCAAGGGGAGCGGTGAGATGCGAAACGCTCCAAGCCAAAGAGGAGTGGTACTCGCAAAGGAAACCAGCTTTGGAGAGACGCGCTGAAAGGAGGGAGACGGCTCCACCAGAAGAGGAGCAGGTGTGCCGAGCCAGCGCGTGACGTCTACAGCAGCGGATACGCGACGGAGGGTTTTCCCGCCAAAACCCGCGAGGAATTGAGAGCTGCTACCTCCGACCTTGCCTCCCTCTCCAGCAATCCACCTCAAGCCCTACCTGCCTGCAATATCCCCCGAGTAAGTGTGAACGTCGCCTGTCCTACTCGTTGTCTTGGGGTTAAGTAAAATGAATAGTTTAAGCTAACAATGCACTGTGTGACTGCTTCTTCCATCCATTGCTGTAAATAATTTTGGTCGCTCTTTCTTTTTGCTTGTGTGTGTATAATAAACTGTTCTTCCTCCGTACTCTGTCTTCTTCTTCTTTTTCATTCTCTTTCGGTCGCTTTAGAGGTTTCCCGATTGAATATCTGCGGTGCGATCTGGTCAACGTTCGGGTGGAATCGGGTTCTAATCGGGGAGTAACTGTTCGGACGCGGTAATACCAAACCGCTCGGTAAACTAACATCTAAAACCGCATCTGTAACAATTGGTTGTCAGGAGTTGGATTCGGACCTGGGACTAAATTTGTTAGGCCCAAATTTTGGAACACCAATTGTGTTATAGCAGTAACAATTGGTGTCGGGGAGTGAGATTCGAGGCCCGAACCAAATTTTTAAAACGTGTAGAAAAAAATTTTGGTCAAAATTACGAGCTGACGAAATTTGTTTTGTTTTAAAGCAAAACCCGAATTTTGAGATCGCGCCATGGACAATCAAGGCGATCGGATGTCGGTGGGAGAGATAGACAGGGTGGAATCGACCCAGGACCTCGGGGAAATGTATGTGGAGGAAAGGGAGGAGGAGAAAAATAGCAATGTGGTTGCGGAGGTTTCAGACGCACAAAATGGCGCTCTCGCGCACGTGGTTGAGGGGGCCACGGTCGCAGAACCAATGAGCACGGCCCAAATACAAGCCTTCATGGCCCAATTCATGGTGGAATTGCAGAAAAAAAACGACAGTATGGAACAAATGGAAAACAGAAGGAGGGCCGATAGTGAACAAATGGAAAACAGAAGGAGGGCTGATAGTGAAAAAATGGAAAGCAGAATTATGGGGCAAATGGGGGTAATGAGGGACGAAGCGAGGGGTACCGGTGAGGAGTTAGACAAGAAATTTGGGAAGTTAGACAACGGAATACAAGAGGTGAAAAATGGGTTAATGGGGTTAGAAAACAGGATGGAAGGCAAATTGCGGGAGATAGGGGAGCAATCCGCCAGATAAATTAAACAAATGGGAGTGCAGATAGAGGAGGTAAAAATCGGGGTAGAAACCAAACTGGATGCTCAGAGGGATGAATTGGGACAGATGAGGGCGGCATCTACAAAAGAAAGGGAGGAGATGAAGGAGGAGATAGGACGAGGTGTGGGTGAGGAGGTTTCGGGGCTACGCGAGGAGGTAAAGCGAGGTGAGAAGCGTATGGAGAAAGAGGTGAGGAATAATACGGCTAGGTTACAAGGGGGAATAGAAGATCTGACGGAGGAGGTGGAACAGCTGACGGAGGGACAAAAAGAACTAGTGGAGCAGGTTCAAAAGAACACTGCGGTACTAGGAGGGTTAAAGGCGACACAAAAAGAAATTAAAAACGAATTAATAGCGACGCAGAGGCAATGTCAGATGGTACGGGAGGAACTGACAAAGAGGGTGGACGAGGTGACAGAGATAATGGAGACAAAGGACCGGCAGGTGAGGATGCACATAGAGACGGTCACGGTAGCCTTAGAGGACGAACTTGAGGAGACGCACCGAGAAATAAAAGAGGTTAAACAAAAATTGGAGGAAGTGGAAGAAGAGGTGAGTGAAATTAAGAAGGGACGGACAGAAACTAAAAGAGAAATCCAGGAGGAGGTGATGGAATATGTGCAAGGTCGGTGCTCAACTCATGATGTGATGCTCACTAACCAAATAAAGAGTTTGCAGGTGGCAAAGGAGGTGCGACGACGAGGTACGGAGGTGAGTGGCAATGTATATGATGTGAGGAAAGCTTCAGTCGGCTTGGGGATTGGTTTGGATCCGGGTGTTCGTGAAAGGCCGTTGGTGAAGTGTGCGACAGGTCTGGTGTGCGAAAAAAGAGGTGTGCGAGAATGTCCGACCATGGGGTGTGTGAGGAAAAAGTGCACGCCAAGGAGTGAGTGTGCTGTCGAGAGTGAGTCGGTAGTAGCGCGTGTGCGAGGGGGTACATGGAAGCGCGGTGTGGTGAGTGTTACGGAGGAAGTAACAAGAGAGTGTACACCTGTGGTGAGTGTTACAGAGGATGTAACGAGGAAGTGTACGCCTGTGGTGAGTGTTACAGAGGATGTAACGGGAGAGTGTGCGCGAGAAAGGTGTGTAACGGACGGGTGCATGAGGAAAGAGTGTGCCGTCGAGAGTAAGGGTGAGTGCGCTGTCAAGAATGGGGGTGGAAGTAGTGAGAGTGACAAGGAGCGTGAGTTGGTTGTGACAGGGGAGCGAGGATGTACACCTGGAATGGAAGGATGCACACCTGGAATGGTAGAGCGTGAGTGGGAATGCACGCTGGAATTGGTAGTGAGGCACGTGGTTGGGTGTGCGGGTGAGAGCACACCTGTGATTGTCACAAAGGAGGTGACCGAGAAAGGGGCGCGAAGAGGTGTGTTGGTGAGGTGTGCGAGCGACGAATGTGTGCCAAGGTGTTCGGTGGTCAGGTGTGTGACCAAGTCGGTGAGCGGAATGAGTCTACCGAGGTGTGTAAGAAAAGGTACGACGAGGAGCATGGAAACGGCTGCATGTATGAGCAAGAAAGGGGTAGCGTATGCGTATAAGTATGCAGGTGAGGCATCGACGGTAACCGGGTTAAAGGTTAGAACGACTTATAGCCGAATCGGGCCCTCGGTGCGCGTCGGGCAGCTTCGCGTGCCGCGAGGACCAGCGGGGATCCGAACCACGGCGGTTTCGAAAGAACCGCCGTACGCGATCCACGCTGTGCCTCGCTTGGAACGGCCGCGTCCGGGCTCCACTAGGCGGAGCGGGCAGCCCGATAGGAAGGGTCGTCATGGCGACCACTTTCTATTGAGACGTGCCGGCAGGTCGAGATCGGGACATTGGATGGCTCCACGCCGAGGTGGTGCGTGGGATCTCGGCCCGGGTAAGCCCCCGTCCCTGCACCGAGTGCCGGACGTATCCAGCCGCTGGCACAAAAGAACCCGCGTTCATGGCTCGGCTGTACGAAGCCGAGCTTTCGAAGGGAATTGGCGCACCGAGAGGATGTAATAAGTAGACGGGTGATGAGGATAGTGTTTTGGCCCCGAAATTAGAAAAAAAAAAGCAAAATTTGATGATGGTATGGTGATTAGCGGTAAATGGCAAATTTTTGATTTGTTGGATTTGGACGAACAAAATTTATAGTGAGAGACCCCCGATGTGGTGGGATGGCAAATCCACCATCCCTCACAGAGTGGGGGCAAATGCGCAATAGTTTATGGGGTGGCTATGACAACCGAGCCAGGGAGGGTTTGGTTATATTGATAGGAATCTAGCGAAGATGACATTAGGTAACGTTAAGATTAGTTAGTGACAAGGATACCTGTAGTGGGGACGCAGGTAGATTAGTGTGGATTATAATGACGAGGGAGCGCAATAGTTTAAAGGGACGACTGGGAAGCACAAGTTTCAGAGGGGAGTAGTTAGCTGAGATGATGCCGTGTGTTTGAGGATTGAACAGGTGTGATTGCACAGGTGTGCAACTGAACAGGTGAATGGAGCAGTGTATGAGTGAGTGATGATGATGGGTATTGTGATGACCAAATGGTCCAGGAAGAAAGGAGGGTGCAGGTGGCACCAGGTGTGAGGGCACAGGTGTGCAACAACAGGTGTATGTGGCTGTGTGGAATAAATGGTAGTGTGGAATATCTGGAGTATTGGAATGGATGGTCGTGGAGTGAGTATGGTGGAAATTGTGGAGTGGAGTGGATGGTGCGAAGGTGTGAATGGGGGAAGAGTGGACCCCCATCACGGATACCCGGGGCGGGTAGTGTAAGTGTTAGGTAGAGGGTATAGGTAAATTGTGGTTGGATATTGGCATCTGTGGTGCGGGTGAAAGAATGGTCTTTGAATGGGTGCAGTAGTGTTGTGGAAATGGCTGGGCGTGTAGCCTGTTAGTGTGTGTAGTTGGTTGGGCGCTCCACCACTGTGAGGATGTCGGCCAGGTGAGGCCGCAGGTGGGCTCTGGGAGCCGGTAGTAGTTGTTGTGGATGGGGCCCGAGGATCCGGAGGACGGACCCGGGTAGCCCAGTGCCAGAGGGCACCGAGAGGGGTGACAGAGCCAGGAGGGGCCTGCCCCAGTTAGATAGGTTAGGGTGAGGAGCTAGGTAAGCTCGGGTGGCAACTACAGTGGTGGAGGTGTGCAGGTGGGTAGACCTGCTGGGAGAGCTACACGTCGCAGCCCAGAAATTGTGCGAGGGCACCGGGAGATGAATCGGGGGAGTGAGACCCCAAATTGAGAAGCACCACAGTTTGGTCAATGGGAATTGGTTGTTAGAACCCATAGTGTAAGTGGCCAATGGATTGGCAGGGAAAGACCCCGGGTAGTGTAAAGTGTGTTAAAGTCATTTAGAGGATAGTTAGGAAGAAGGATCTCCTCACACCATCTGCATCCACTCACCTGAGGTGACAGGTACTCCACACCATGCCATGGTTTGATTATTTTTTATGATGCAAATGTTTGGATTGTGAGACGCATCATGACGTGGGTGTGACATTGTGCTTTGTTGTTCCATCTCTTCCTCCCTATGAGGATTGATGATGAATTGGGTGATGGCAAATTTTGGTTAGAGGGATTGTGGAGACGAATTTGGTATAGGAGAAATATGGGGAAGACGTGACAGTAGTGACGAATTTGTAAATGGGTAGATTTTTGTACATATGGGGTAAGGGCAAGGGTAGGGTAGGTGACAGGGGGGTGACGTACGGTAGGGACGAGCTTTCTCACTTCGCCCTCCGTACGCATTTCGCCTTGCATTGCCTTATTGACGTGTACCCTTGTGACCTTACCCCTCGCTCAATTGTCTTTCTTTTGTCTCCCACATGACCTGTGCGCCATTGGGTGCCGAGGGGAGCGTGCGTGAGGTGGCCATTGTGCGCCCGAGATTCCCAGAACCAGCATGCATTGCGTTGATGTACCACTTTATGGACCGCTGTTCTGTGGCCAAGTACCACTTGATGGACCCCAGGTTCTGGGGCAGGGCACCTCTGTTGGAGACCGGCCATAGTGGCCAGGGAATCTT
Source organism: Myxine glutinosa (assembly GCF_964187855.1). Classification (NCBI taxonomy): domain Eukaryota; kingdom Metazoa; phylum Chordata; class Myxini; order Myxiniformes; family Myxinidae; genus Myxine; species Myxine glutinosa. Next base: position 37,583,225 of record NC_136266.1, on the reverse strand, counting down.
GCTTGCGGACCTCGGTAAGGTGGCACCTATGCCAAACAGGTGGACCACCCTTAGTTGGCCCCTGTTGCCCTAAATAAAAATGGACACAAGTTGTGCTTTTTATTATTTCCAACTAGGCCGCATGAAGCCAGAAGACGTCGGGAAGAACATCGGCCCAGCAGAGAAAGAGAAGACCACCACCAGTTGTTTTGTTGTGTTTATTATGAACCATGGTGACTGCGCACCGAGTGGTGCTTTGTGGTGCTTTTTGGTGCTTTTGGTGCTTTTGGGTGCTTTGGTGGTATTGGTAATGGTGCATCGATGCAATGCGTGCTGTCTCCTCCCTCCCAACAGGAATTTCTTTTTCTTGTTCCCTAAGAAAGAAACAAAAAAAAAAACACAGGTCCTGGGTTGCGTTGTAAATAAGAAATCACGTCATTGTAAATAATGCTCCCCACCGTAAATGTATAGTTTGAGAATAATTCCGTAATTCGGTTAGCTGTGGGCTTGAGTCTGTCAGACAGGGTGCAATGCAATAGGGGGACATACTTATTGGTGTTTTAAGATTGTCACACTCAGGGTCAGGTTAATTGTAGAGGGAATTACACCTACGTGTCACACTAAGTTAAAGTTTAGTAGGCCCAAGCACGGGCCTGAAGAAAGGAGGGTGCAGTGTAACGGTTCTGAGAAGTGTAACGGTTTTTTTTGAGAAGTGTAACAATTTTGGAGGAAGTGTAACGAATGTGAAAACGTTACAATGTGAACGTTACAAAAGTATGGTAACACCCTGGTAATGTAAATAATGGTCGCAGCCGTCCTCCTAGTTAATTCCATGAAACTTACACGCAGGTCACGATATATCTTTTTAAATAGTGTATTTCCTTATTCTATGTAGGCTAAATATGTGTTTCCCACTAGATTGACTTTGCATTGTATCAAACAAAATAAGCATAGGCCCTTGCAATTTCCCCAAACATCTCCGCTCTCCAAAGTTCTTTTAAAAAGGGTGCGAGTTGTGTTCAATCCCGCAAGCCGCCATTGCCCATGTGCTAACCTCGGAGAAGAAAGGCGTGTCTCCACCTCGTCATAGAGGGGAGGAGTGAGCCAGCCCTAACAGCCAATCAGCACCGCGGTGAGCGACCCGGTAGGCGTGCCCTCGCAGCCGGCGGCTTGATTCCGCCCGAGGTGATAAAAGCGACTGTAAGGGACTGCTTCATCAGATGAGCACGAGATGAGAGATGACTTGGGAGATGACCTGGGAGAGGAGCGAAGAGGCGGCACCAAGGGGAGCGGTGAGATGCGAAACGCTCCAAGCCAAAGAGGAGTGGTACTCGCAAAGGAAACCAGCTTTGGAGAGACGCGCTGAAAGGAGGGAGACGGCTCCACCAGAAGAGGAGCAGGTGTGCCGAGCCAGCGCGTGACGTCTACAGCAGCGGATACGCGACGGAGGGTTTTCCCGCCAAAACCCGCGAGGAATTGAGAGCTGCTACCTCCGACCTTGCCTCCCTCTCCAGCAATCCACCTCAAGCCCTACCTGCCTGCAATATCCCCCGAGTAAGTGTGAACGTCGCCTGTCCTACTCGTTGTCTTGGGGTTAAGTAAAATGAATAGTTTAAGCTAACAATGCACTGTGTGACTGCTTCTTCCATCCATTGCTGTAAATAATTTTGGTCGCTCTTTCTTTTTGCTTGTGTGTGTATAATAAACTGTTCTTCCTCCGTACTCTGTCTTCTTCTTCTTTTTCATTCTCTTTCGGTCGCTTTAGAGGTTTCCCGATTGAATATCTGCGGTGCGATCTGGTCAACGTTCGGGTGGAATCGGGTTCTAATCGGGGAGTAACTGTTCGGACGCGGTAATACCAAACCGCTCGGTAAACTAACATCTAAAACCGCGTCTGTAACAGTATTAGCTGCTTACTTGTGTTTTTTGTAATTCTTGTGAGTAAAATGAACCCAAGATTTCTTCTCCATTTAAATCATATAATTTGTAGGTCCAAGGGACTGTAACCATTACATCAATGATTTTAAATAATTCACGAGTCCATTTTTGTGTATAACCTTTCTCAAAATGACTTTTCCATTTGTATATTTTTACAATATCACCAACTTTAAACTTGGGCTTTCTCAAATTAATCTCCTTTTCATATTCTAATTTTGTAAATGTTTCCGATGGTTTTGATTTTGTTGATGAATGAACTGTATTATTGTAATTATCTACAATATCCTGAATTAAATACACCCATTTTTGAGAACCGAGTTGTGTGAATTTTTTATATAATTTCTCTTTTAAAGTACGATTAAAACGCTCAATAACAACTGCTTTTCCTTCATTAAAGGTGCTGTATAATTTAATACCCTTCCCCTTTAAGAAATTTCATAAATATTTTGTTATAGAACTCTGTTCCCTCATCGGTCCATAACTTCTTTGGTTTACTTTTATTTCTATCAAATATTAGCTTAAAGGCTAACATTAAAGTATCACCCCTTTTATTTTTTAAAGGGACAACCCAGGCAAATCTACTCCTCAAATCAATAACGGTTAAAGCATACCTGTATCCCTTATCATTATTTAGTTCGATTAAATCAGCGGACCATATGTGGTCAGTGTATTTAGAATAAACTTTCCTTCTTTTAAACTTTGTGATTATAGGTTTGTGTAATTCTTCAGCCAAAAGCTCCTCAGTCTTGATGACATCATTAGAGCCTAATAGTTTTTTGAGGAATAACCAAGACCAAGTTTCAATTTAGCATTTATCAAATTTCTCACAATAAACCTATCAACTTTCTCTCTCAACGTTGGATTTTGTATCAAAGACAAATTATACAACATTTCGCTGTCGGCTTTATGTTTTTCAGTCAACGTAGTGGTTTTCCCATAAGCAATATCATGCTTCATACACACTTCGTCAACCCTATTTGTAGGTTTAGACCAAGGTTTAGGATTGTCAGCCTCATCTAATCTTTTATCCAAGTTTGTTCCTGGACCACAGAAAGAATACCCTGGAAGGTGTAATTCCCCTGGAATTCCAGTTGTTGTAAATTTACTTCCTGACAGAAACTTTTGTATGTCTCCTCCACTTTTAGGAGATATGAATTGGCACTTTTTAGAGCCACACACTTGACATATTCCTTTTTGATAAACTCTATTATTTTTAGCTTTAACATAAGAGATATTTTTAGATTTAGTTTTCTTTTTACATTTGAGACAATAACTCATATTTATTTATCAGAAAAATTCCGACAGAGTATCAAAACCTTTTTGGTTTTCAACATATACATTTCTATCTTAATTTTTAAAACATAAAGAATCCTAAGGAATGTCTTCACTTTCTCCTCCATTTATTTACAAATAAAAACTAACTAAAGTCAATGACACCAACATCATCAATCACATAATCTTTTCCTTCTTCTTCTTCTTCTTCACCACTTTCTCGTTTAAATCTCCTCCCTGAAATTGAAGACATTGACGTTGTTATTTTTGAAACCATTATCTTCATAAGAGTTGTTAATTCTTTAATTTCCTCTTCGGTGCATTGAGATTGATTTATTTGCTGTAATACACTCAATCTTTTACGAATCTCACTGATTTCCATCTTTTTATATTTTTCCTCCCTCTCTCTTTGCTCCCTTTCCTCCCTCTCCTCCTTCTCCTTTTTCTCCCTCTCCTCCTCCTTTTTCTCCCTTTCCTCCTTCTCCTTTTTCTCTCTTTCCTCCTTCTCTTCTTTAACTCCTTCCTCATTTATCTTAGCAATTTTTGATATCAATATTTTCACAGCATTCATTCTTTCTTTATTTTCCTCTTCGGTGAGTTGAGATTGATCTTCTTGCTGTAATACATCCACTCTTTTTTGAATCGCTCTGATTTCCATCTCCCTCTCCTCCCTCTCTCTTTGTTCCCTCTCCTCCTTCTCTCTTTTCTCTCTTTTCTCCTTCTCTTCTTCAACTCCTTCCTCATCCCTTGCTACCCTTGAGTTTAAACCCCAAAGAATATTATACATATTCTTAGGAATATTATACCTGAATGGATTTCTCTCATCTCCCCTTCCCGTTCAGGCTGGAGTTCCCCAAGGCAGTGTGCTGGGCCCTGTGCTTTTTCTGGTCTTTATCAATGATCTCTCCGACTCTCTGGAAAATCCTCTGTATCTCTTTGCTGATGACTCCACTCTCTGCCGCTCCAATCCTCTTCCCTCAGATCGGCAGTCTGCAGCCTCCTCACTCTCTGAAGACCTGGACAAAATCACAGACTGGTCAAACATGTGGAACATGTCTTTCAATCCTGACAAATCTCACACTCTTACTATGTCTCTCCGAAAAGATCGACTGGACAACCCTCCCATCTACTTTCTCAACAATCCTCTCCAAGAAGTTCTGTCGCTCAAGCTTTTGGGTCTCACCATCTGCCATGATCTTTCTTGGGAAAACCACATTTCCAAGCTGGCCTCCAAAGCCAGTCGCCGACTGGGCATCCTCCGTCGTGCGAAGTCCTTCCTAGGCACACCTGAGCTCCTCACCACATACAAGGCTTTCATCCGCAGCTCAATGGAATACTGTTCTCCCCTATGGGCTGGTGCTCCTGCCTCACACCTGGCTCGGCTTCACGCTGTTGAATCCAAAGCTTTCAGAATCATTGGAATCTCCCGCGATGAAGCTATCTCTGAGGGCCTTTCACTCACTCACCGCAGGCAGGTAGGTGGTCTTTCTGTCTTCTACCGACTCCTCTCCGGCCTTGCTCCCCCAGCTCTCTCTGTGCTCTGTCCCCCAAATATTCCTACAGGTCGCACAAGATCTGCCAGCCACCCTCTGATGGTTAAACTGCCGAAATCTCGGCTCTCTGCTCACCTTCACTCTTTCATTCCTCTTTTCTCCTGCCTCTGGAACAAACTCCCATACTCACTTCAATCACACTCCTCCCTCCAGGTCTTCAAAACAGCTGTTCACCACCATCTCTTATCTTCCCCCATCCAAAACCTTGATCTTTTCTACCCCCACTAATTCACCCCAGATCCACCTTGTTTGAAATTCCAACTTCTTTCCTGGAAGTCTTGGCAGTGTCCATACGTTTTATACCTCTCCCACCCCCCCCCCCTTCCCATGCCTTCCCCCCAAAGCCCTCTCCCTCCCACAGTTCTCTCGATGTCTCCATGTCTCTCGGTCCCTGCTCTCAAATGTTGTGTTTGTGTCCTTCCCCCTCTCTCCCCATCTTGTCTACCGCTCCCGATGTTATTTGTTTTGTGTGTCTGTTTGTCTTTCTGTGTGATTAATGTTCGCTCTTTCACGAGCCTCGATCTTGTATACAAAAAAAAATAAAAAATAAAAAAAATACATATACTCATCTGGATTTTGAGATATTCTTGTATCTATAATTATTTTTCTCATAATAGGATACCAATAAGATTTGTTGACAATTTCTAAAAGAGTTTTATATTTCATAACTTTGAGAAGTTCATTTTTATTTAATACTTTAAACAAGTCTCTATTTGTGGGTTTAACAATATCAGTATAAGGCCAGTTTTTTATGACAAAATTCCCATGTATATGCTCCAAATCATAAGGTATGTAATACCGAGCACCCTTTTCTTGTAGGTATCTTTGAATACAAAAATTATAATTCTCTTGTAGTCTTCTTCCTGCCATTTATGTATCAGAAATATATGTGAGATTAATATTATGACAGGTAATACCACCCCATCTTCCCACTACCAAATCGGTTTGTATTCCTCGGCTTTCTATCCTTATCTCATGACCTTCCTTCTTTGTCATGCTAACCATCGCTATACTATCATATATTTTTCTTTTCTTAAAACCATGTATTTGTTGTTTATTAATTGTACTTCCACATAAATCCATATCCTCACCAAGTGGATAATATTCTTCTTTACGAGACTGATTCAAATCATGTAGGTCTTCTATGTTTATTGAAAAAGACCAATTATACCCTAAATCAGGCATATCGTACCCCCATTTATTAATTCACATATTAACTATATGTCCTTCTTTATAAAATTCAATTGTAAGCAGGTAGTTAAATTCAATGAGGAAAGGTGTATGGTCAGTATAACCAGGTGTTGTGGTTGTAAATTTTACTTGTTTAACAAAACGTGCTGTTTTCTTTAAAAATATATATTGTGATAAATCACTAAATCTAATTAAGTCATTTGCATCTGTAGGGTTTGGATAATTGATTAATTTATAAGTATTCTTCATATTAATATTTTTACTTACACTATATTTTTGTCGTTCAGCCTGTGCCTTTGTATAATAATTTGATAAATCAATATCCTGAGAGGATTTTCCAAAGATAGAACCATCTTTTCCAACATAAGTCATTTATATTAGATTTAAAATGATATCATAAAAATTTTCATTATTGTTGAGTTGAAATAATACATATAAACATAATTGACCACAACATTTAGAATTAATTTCTTGAACTTGAAATGTTTGATAAACACCATTCTGTAAGAATTGTATTACTTCAACAGGTGGTGGTATACCATAACTATCAAAATAATATTTATCCTGACTATTATGAATACAAACCCAATGAGAACCATTCTGTGTGTCTAAATTCATAATAATATTCTTTGTATTCTTATTTATATGTATTAATTCATCTCTCATACAAATAACCACATTATCAATTTTTAGTGTTTTACAATACTTAGCTAGTTCTATATTTGACGTTGTATTCTTTCCAAATTGTTTAAACCATTTATCCATTTATTTATGAGAAAGATACAATCCATTACCCCGTTTAGTTAGTTTAACACCCGCTTGAGCGATAGAGGAAAGCATATCTCCAACCAACAATCTAGCTTTATCAGGTAGACTCTCAAGTTTTTGAGCAAAATCTACAATTACACCACTTCCACTAATTTGTTTCTCCAACTCCTTGTTATGTCTTTCCAATTCTTTTTGAGCTTTTAGTTGTGCCTTCCTTTCGTTAGCAGTTTTTACCGCTGCTGAAATACCACCAGTCAATGCTCCCGCCGCACTTAAACCAGCAAATAAAGGAATTAGAAATGGGAGAAATCTTCCTCTTGACTCGTCTATTGAATATTTCTTTAACATAGGTTTCGTCATTTTAATTTTAAGAGATCCAACATCATTTAGTGTTTTTACTTGTGTGTGTGTGAGTAAAACATCAATTCTTACAGCTCCTTTTCTTTGAATTGTATTAACATTAATAATACAAGGCTTTTGATTTTGAATACAAGATGTTAATTTATTAAGATTGATTTGATTAACATATACCCCAACCATTTATTTATGAGAAAAAACCTATGTGATATTAATCATAACACCATTATCTGTATTAATCTGTAATTCTGTTTCCTCCAAAAGCAAACAATATGCATTAACCTCTTCACTCTCCCCTCTTTCAATGTATAGAGAAGTATCCACTCGATTAGACTTTATAGTTTCCTTTTGAGAACTCAGGTCAATTGCGTAGATTGTATAAAGTTTTTGAAACGCAACCATATCCAAAATAGGCTCATTATTACCATTACTTTCACACACCTTTTGGTAGGACTTGTAGGCTTCCGCATAATCATTTTTTTCCCAATCAATTTCCAATCTATCTCGCGGATAAAATGTGCCATCAAGAGAAACCCGAAGTTGTTTCACCTTAGCATTATCACTCAGCGCATTATTCTTATCAGTGCCTTCATCTCCATCTGGTTTCTTAAAAATGAGCCATAGGTATCGTGGCTTTCCTTGAAGAACACCTAAATTCCAAGTGTAGGTAGTGTGTTCCAGTTTAACGTGTTGACATCTTCTTTTAAGGTATGATACATTTAGTGGTTTCTTTGAGTTAAGTCTTCTATTTAACATCTCTTCCGTTTTAAGATTAGGAGTATATTCACTAATATACCAACACAAATCATTAATAACAAATTTATTATTATCACCAAAAGCATTTTGAGCCCCAAAAAGCAATCTATTTACATTATCATTCCTTTGTAGTTGAAATCTAATTTTAAGACCATACAAAACTTTGTCATAATCACAAAATCCAAATATACCTTTCAGAGGTACTGCTACGGTAAAACTATTCTCTGGTTTTGTGTCATCATTATACATTGCCTTCCTTTGACTATAACCGGGGTCAGCATTTGTTCCCGTTGACATATCAGGAATAAAACCTTCAACAGCTCCCTTACCCATTCTATCACTAAACGAATATAGTGTAAATTTCATCATTTCAGATGTAGCAGAGACATAATCAACCGCTTCAACCTCTTGTGTTCTAATATACAGGCGGACACTGTCAAACATTTTCCAGAAGAAATCATTTACGAGTGTAGCATTAGTATTATTCGCAGCCTTAGTGAATTTAAATTTACACAGCAAGAAACTATCAGCTATATTCAAGTAAGTTTGTTGATTATTTATTTCAAAACTTTTTGTTCCGTTTGAATTCCAGTCTGTTCCTGTTATAGCATTTACCTTAAAATAGTCTTCCTTTTTTGTGGAGTTTGAAATGATAATTGTATCATCCAAATCATAGATACTATCAATCGCTTCCATACTTGTATTTATATAGTATTAAAATCGTTGAAACCCTGACCCAAGTATTTTAATGATTTTTTGTCGTTCTTGTGAAGATAGTTGAGTTTTACCTTTTTTTATTTCTTTGATTGCTTGTAATTTATGAGACTCCTTTTGAGCATCTTTTATACTCTTTATAGCACCCGCAACGGAGCCCACGGCAGAAGCAGTTGAACCAATTAGGTCTTTATGTTTAAGGATGGTTGAACCAATACCCATTAGAGTATCAATTATCCCATCTCCTTTATTTCGAAATTGATGACCTACACCTCGTTGTCTCTTAGGTTTATAGTATCCTTTACCCACATACCTTGTATAGTATGGTGAAAGGTACATGCCCTCCCCTGTAATTATTTTATATTTTCCCAACTCATGTTTTCTCACAATAACCATTATTTATTTATTGAAAAACTTCACGTAGGTGAATTCTGATGGATATAATTTCATCATTAAAGGATATCATACGATTATCTTGGTCGGTTATCCTAAAATTTACTCTGTATATGGTTTTTCCTGACACAGGTAAATAGACAAGATTTTTTGGTTCCATATTAAATTTATAACCAATCGGGGTTGAGTATGCACTGAATGAAAATATTGTATTTGTTCTTATTCCATCGTTATAAGCACCATCAATCAAATCACAATGAATTAATACTGAATTTATACCGGAGGATATTTGGATAACATTATCACTGTAAAACGTCCCGTTATTTTCAATCTTTTTTGAAGAGAAACCCAATAGCTCTCTAAACGAATTTTCAATCGTGAAATCAACTTTATAATTATTTTTAAGTTTAATAGTTGATTTTGAAGTGTGTTTTTGAATATCTATTACAATATTTTTTGGTTCATCACCTTTTTCTTTCATAAGGCGAGAGACTTCTGAAGATATTTGAGAAATCTCGTAAGCTCCAGGTGAAACGGTTATAGTTTTATATCCACTTCCTGGATTATAACTAAACTTGTTGTTTTTCTCTGTGATATTAAAAAGGGTATTGTAAGTTTCCATTGACAACAAAGATGCCTCATATGAGGTAAGGGGGTCAAGTTGTAGTGGGTAAGGGAATGAAGCTGTGTAATCGCTCGTTGTGAAATTAAAACTAAGAATTGTGCTTCTCATCTTATTTAATATCTAATAAAATATCTTTGTATTGACATTTATTAATTATTTTCATGTTCATCAACTGATCTAAAATGGCTGAGGATTCATTAAAACAATTGTTGTTTCCAGCCTTCTTACTACCTAACAACAATAATAGCCTATTAACTAATTGTGATGGGTCATTTGGAAGAAAACTAACACCTGAACCAAGCTTACTTAAAGCATCAATAATATGTTTCTCCTTCTCATTCTTCTTACTTTTACCAGCAACAGAAACTCCATAATCAAGTGCATTTAGCAACTCAATATATACCCTATCTTCCTCTCTTTCCATATCAAGTGGTTCCTCAAAATATTTTGAACCGCTGAATCCGGGGTTTGTTAGAAGAAACATTAATCTTGGAGTTAATTTAACATTTGGTTGAGTAGAACTCAAGAACATCAATTCATCATTAAATATCAATACCTTTTCTTCCACAAGATGAAACACTGCTGGTTCTTCTGTTGGAATGAGACCTGCTCTGGTTTTTGAATCTGCCAAATATTCATTGTTTTGAAGAGCTTCCACTACATAATTAGGGGGTTGATTTACCTCCTCAAGTTTCTGAAATAATTCTTCATCATTATATTCTAATTTTCCAAGTTCTTGTTTTGTTATCTGACTAAAATCTTTGAGCATTTGAAGTTTTTTCGGAGTAAATTCTACCGTGGGAACTGTAGGGTGTTGAGTTTTTAAAAGCGGTTTAAAAAATTTCTCTTGTTTTCTTTCAAAGGCTTCTTCACCAGTTAGTTTCTGTCTCCGTTTCTTCTTTATCTCTTCCTGTTGCTTTACAACTTTTGAAACCAACTCTTGATGTTCTTTAAACTTTCTTGCTCTTTCTTCGGTATTCATTTTCTGTATTTATTTATTGAAAAATATCATTTAATGAATTGTAAAGGTCAATGGGAAAATTTTCCTTTTCTTTGTCATTATAGTAAATGTGTTGAAATAAATCCTTTTCTTTAAATATTTCATCAAATTCTTTATTGGTATTAATACGAGTTGTTATTTCTTCTTCACTAATACTTGTATCTCTGCTTTTCATACGTTTGCGTTGAGTCTCCTCATCGATATCAAAACCGAATGATAAAATCTTAACTCCATCACCACACAATTGTTTAATAATTTGTCTCATTCCTTCAGGATTAGTTTCTAAAATCCCAAGACCATTAGATTTTACTTTATTTAACTCACTCTTACAATGTGAATATTTTGTAGAACCAAGAGAGACCTCCTCAAATATTTGACCTTTGTTCCTCAATCGCATATGTTCCTCCATTGAAATGTAGTAATAATCTTTCCCTTCTACTTCTCCTGGTCACTTTGCTCTGGTTGTAGTACTCACAAAACGAATCATAGGGTGTTTTTAAAAAAAACTTACAATCTTTTCATTTTTACTATTCAAGAGTTTAGATTTATGAAAGTTCTTTCCAGAAGCAGATTTACCCACAAGGTTAATAATAATTGTTGTCATTTATATATGTAATTATGTTTAAAATAAAAATACATCCTTTAATATCTCATCTTGTTTCACAACAATATATTTATATTTTTCAATCGTGTGTTTCATATAATTTTCAAATTCTTTTTTACTACATAACGTAGAGCAATTATCTCTCCAAAAAATATTTACATCTATTGAATTTAACTTATATAAAATAAAAGTATTGGCATTGTTTCTTATTGAGCGTCGAGGGAGTTGAAAATATGATTGACTAAGATATATACAATTACAAGAAGAATGTCTCCCTCTTGTATAGTAGCTATCCATTACTGTTTGGTTTCTCTCATTAACACAATCATCAAAGATGACGAGGTTCTTTTTTGATTTATCTAAATCTTGAGGTGAAGGTATATCATCCGTATTATCACTGAGAATACAAGTTATGGGTTTTGGTTTCGATTTTGATTTCTGTGTATCACAAAATAATTGTATTATATCTTCAATATTATAATCATTTAGTTTGTTTTGAAGTTTAAATAAACCGATAATGTCTTCCTTTTTAAGACCCGCATTAAAACCCTGCGAGAGTAGTTGATACTCGGGTTGAAAACTTGACTTTGTAAAAATTATTAAATTATCATAATCTAAAAAATTAGGACCAAGGAGCATCTTTAAAAGTAAACAGGTTTTCCCACATCCGCTTGAACCAACTATTAGACATCTCAATGAATTTGGAATGTTTTTATGGTTATTAAATTTTATCTTATTTTCCCAAACGGGTAAAAAATCATTCATTTATATATTTGGAAAACAAGTCATCTAACTTTTTTTGAGCTATTTTAGAAACTCTATATTTTATCCTGAGTTCGGGTTTAATTTCAAAATAATTCATTATTTTATTTATATAGTATCTTGTATTAACATTTCCATTAAAATTATTTTGAATAATAAATATCATTAAACCCTTATACATTTCCTCAATACTTATACAGTCTCTTCCCTTGAAAGAAATGGTGTATTATCATCACAATACTTAACATTCATCTCTCTTAATAATCTTGTAAAGTAATTCATTTTTGGTTCTAATTTAAAAGAGTTATATATTTTTTTTTATTTTTTATTATCATTAATTAAAATTAAATCACAGAAAATACATTGTTTATATGAACCCTCATTATTAAGCCCTATTCTATCACAAGCCGGACAATTCTCTAATTTATCATATGGAGAGTCTGGAAATTCTAAATATCCTTCAGAACTTATCATATTTACATAGTAAATTTTTACTTAAACTAAACGCAAGTTTATTCATTAATAAATACAATGTTTCAAAGCACAAAAGACAAATTTCAATCAATCTCTACTTCGGTGGAAGATATAGAAAAATATGTCAAAGATGTTAAATTGAACAAAGATAAATATGGAAATTTTTGGGTAAAACCAGTTATGGAAAATAACATGAGCCCCTCTATTTCATTTAAAGGAAGAGCTCTAACTATACCTGGAAAGACATCTATTAAAGTAAATCTAACAAAAGTTTCTCCTCTACTCCTGGCAATTTATTCAAAGCTTGAAAAAGTGATTGACCACGATACTTTGAAAAAGAATGATAAGACCATCAACAATACTCGTGGAGAAATTTGTATTTACTTTAATAATCCAAAGGGTGTAGATCTAAGTAAAATGAATGATGTTAATATTTCTGGTGAAATGTCATTTCGTTCTATGATAGTTAGAGATTATTTAAAGATAACTTTTGATATTAAAAATGTAGAGATTGAATCCGTTAATGAAAGAAAGTATATTGGTATAGATGGAAAGGTTTTTTCTGCTAATTAAATATGAGTCATTACAGCAGTGAAGATTTTACTATTTCATTGAACTCGGACGATAGTGATGATAGTATTTCATTGAACACGGGCGATGGTGATGATAGTATTTCATTGAACACAGATGATAGTTATGATACTAATAGTTTGTGCTCAAATGATAGTTATGAGAGTAGCTTTATTGACGACTCTGAGTATGATTCTGAGTATTCATGTGATAGTTATGACTTCGATGATTCTGAGTGAAAAAGTGTTTTAGTTTAAGCACAGCGATATATATAAAACGGAGCTGTAAAGCTCAAAAGTGTTTTATTTTAAGCACAGCGATATATATAAAACACCACGTTTTCTCACGCTATAAATATGGTTTATTGTGATACTTGCGAGAAGGAAGTAAAATATTATAAACAACATATTCTCACCGCAAAACATACATACAACATTCTTAACAAACTTTCCCCTCTTCCACCTAAAACAAAACATTGTAAGGTCTGTAAAACAACCATCCTCAAGAAGGGGTTTAAAGCCCATCTTAAAACTAACAAACACTTGTCAAAATTGTTTACTATTAAAAACTCTGATGGTGCATTCAAAGGCCATATTAAAATAAGAGTCTTTAACTTCAAACCTCCTGAACCAGAGTCTATAGTTGATGCTGTAGAAATAGTTAAACCTGCTGTTCAAACGTTGATTGAAAAAACACTAAAAGAAATGAAACCACTTAAATTTTATATGGGAGTAAAATTAGAAATGACAAAGGACGAAGGAGTTATAGATACACCATACATGAGAACTGAGCCACACTTTATATCTTCATATCAAGATTTGAAAACATCAGGAGTCTATGATGAACTTATTAAACAAGAGCAAGATGTGGATAATTCAATCGCAGGAAGTGGATTCAATATAGGAAAAATTATTTACATAGACATTCATATTCTTAAATCAGATCCTCTAAAAGCTTCTTCTTACATTGATTTACCCAGTGTTATCAAAAATAGAAAAGCAGTTATCAATATCAAAAATAAAGACAATAAATGTTTTCTCTGGTCTATTCTAGCACACTTACATCCTCCACATTTTCATGATGAAAGAGTATCTCATTATAAAAAATATGAGAATACATTAAATACGAAAGATCTAAAGTTTCCGATGACTTTAAATGATATTCCTAAATTTGAAAAGTTGAATAATTTATCAGTTAATGTTTATGGTCTAACAGAAGCAAACAACATTCAGGTTTTAAAGCTTTCTGACAATTGTAAACACTCATATTAATCTTCTATATTTTAATTCAGACGAAAATTCACATTATACATACATCAAAGATATTACAAAATTAATAAAACCACAAGTATGTAAAAGAACAAATAAAATATATATTTGTATGCGTTGTCTTAACTTCTTCCATACACAAGAAAGATTAGATAAACATTCAAATTATTGTGGTGAACATAAATCAACGGTAATCAACATGCCTAAAAAAGACTCAAAGATCACATTCAAAGATGAAAAGAAAACAATAAAACATTCATTTGTTATATATGCTGATTTTGAAAGTATTTTAGAAAAAATTGATACTGCTTCTCCAGATCCAAAAGAATCATACACAAATAAATATCAAAAACATACTCCTTGTGGTTTTTGTTATTATATCAAATCATCCGTTGGTGATAAATATAACAAGTTAGAGATGTATAGAGGCTCAAATACCCCAGAGGAGTTTGTGAAACGACTAGAAAAAAACTGTGTTCGATTAACCAAGATAATGAGAGAAACCAATAAACCAATGTCCTTAACAAGTAAAGAAAAAAGGGAATTTATAAAAAACAATGTCTGTCATATTTGTGAGGAGAAAATTGGTAAAGGTCGAAAGGTTAGAGACCATTGTCATCTCACTGGTAAATATAGAGGTCCGGCTCATCAAAGTTGTAATATTAATTATCAACTCCCCTCTTTCATTCCTGTCTTTCTTCATAACAACGCTCATTATGATACACATCTATTTATCAAGGAACTCTCAAAGACTTCTGGAAGTATCTCAGCAATTCCAAACACGGATCAGAAATACATTTCATTCACAAAAACAATTCACACATCTCCTATTACTCATATCAGATTTCTTGATACATTTAAATTCATGGCAAGTCCATTGGCTAACTTGGTTCAAAATCTAAAAGAGTTTCCATGTCTTTCAGAGTATTTTTTAGATAAAGATTTTCTAACACAAAAGGGAATTTACCCCTATGACTATATGGACTCATTTGAGAGATTCAATGAAACACAACTTCCTTTAAAAGAAAATTTCTATAACAAATTAAATAATAGTCATATATCTGATAAAGATTATGTACACGCACAAAATGTTTGGGAAAAATATAACATCAAGAATCTTGGTGAGTATCACGATTTGTATCTCAAAACTGATGTGCTTTTATTGGCCGATGTATTTGAAGCCTTTAGATCTGTTTGTCGCACTGGATATGGATTGGATCCTGCTCACTATTACACTGCTCCTGGATTGGCTTGGAGCGCGATGTTAAAAATGACAAAACAAGCTTTGGATTTGATAACCGATGTTGATATGCTTTTGATGATTGAAAAGGCAAAGAGAGGAGGAATTTCACAAGTCTGTTCAAAGAGATATGCTAAAGCAAATAACAAGTACATTCCAAATTATGATCCATCGGTAGAGAGCTCCTACTTGATGTATTATGATGCAAACAACCTGTATGGCTGGGCAATGTCTCAGGCTCTTCCTTATGGAAAACTTAGATGGGTAAAGGAAAAAGATTACAAAAAGGTTTTACAAGATGTATGTATCTCTACACAAAAAGAATTGGATGATTCAAAGGTTGGTTATTATTTTGAGGTCGATTTGAAATATCCAGAGGAACTTCATAACCTACACAAAGATCTCCCATTTGCTTGTGAAAAGGAAAGTCCAAAGAAGGAGTGGTTAAGTGATTATCAACAATCATTTAATATAGGTGAATCAACAGAAAAATTACTTACTACATTATATAACAAGAAAAATTATGTTCTACACCAAATAAATTTGCGACAATATTTATCAAAAGGTCTAAGAGTAGAGAAGATCCATAGGGTTCTAAAGTTCAATCAAAGTCATTGGTTGAAGGGGTACATTGATTTTAATACACAAAAAAGAACAGAGTCAAAAACAGATTTTGAGAAAGACTTTTATAAATTGATGAATAATGCGGTCTTTGGTAAGACTATGGAGAATGTGAGGAAAAGACAAAATATCAGACTATCAACATCTTGGGAACAAGCATCAAAATTAATTAATAGACCGAGTTTTACTAGAGCTGAGGTCTTTACTGAGAACTTTTGTGCGATCCATTTGATTAAAGAGAGTATTGAAATGAACAAACCTATTTATATTGGAACATCAATTCTTGATTTATCAAAGTCATTAATGTATGATTACTTTTATAATAACTTGAGGAAGAAATATCAAAATGATGTTAATCTACTTTATATGGATACAGATAGTTTTATTTTGCAAATTAATACTGATGATGTTTATTCAGACATGAAAAAGGACATTAATATCTATGACACTAGTAATTACAGTCCAGAGAGTGAGTTGTTCTCTTCTAAAAATAAAAAGGTGATTGGAAAGTTTAAGGATGAATTAGGAGGAAATGTCATGAGTGAATTTGTGGGATTGAGGTCTAAGGCTTATAGTGCGGGAGCCCAGAAACATTTGTTTCACATCTCGAGTACAAAAGGTTTGAGGCCTGGAATATATGCATCTATGATAGGAGACCCCAAAAAGGCAATTCTTAAGTTCTGCAATTCTGCACAGCAACCAGGGGGCGTCACCAAAGACCCCTAAATGTGACTCTTAATTCACAATTTGAGTACATCTTTCAAACTTGTCTTAAAATGTTCTCTATAGGAGTGGAAATCAGAATTCCCAATTCTTAAGTTTTCAATTTGTGTATTAGGTCGCTTAAGAACGACCTAATTAATGCTAATTAACGCTAATTAGCATTTTTAATTCACAATTTGAGTACATCCATGAAACATATGGCAATGTATTCCTTAGGTCATCCTAAATCAAGATCAGTCATTCTTAAGTATCTATTTCATGTATTAACCCACTTAAGAATGCAAAATGTACTCATTGACCCCGTCCCTGGCAAGGTGAGTGTTAATTCACAATTTGAGTACATCTTTCAAATTGGTCCCAAACTGTTCAGTAGATCATCGTGAATCAAGAACAGCAATTCTTATGTGTCCATTTCATGCATCAACCCACTTAAGAATGCAGTCAGTATTGTAACGGAATTTGGGTTGTCACTGGCTGCTATCCCCCCTCCACTCCCTGGCTGGCCCTCCCTTATATGCAAGGGAGGGGCTGGAGTGCTGACCTGAGGGCAGGCCCCAAGTAGACACCCACACCAGTGCTGAGCATGCACACACCTGTCTGGCTGGCCGGATCGAGGGTGTTCAGTTTTGGTTAAGGAAGGAGTTTTGGCCTCCCAGCCAATGGGGAGGCTTCTTCCCTAACTTGAGCCAATTACACCCTAAACAGGAAGTGCCTCTCTACAGAAATGACTGTCCTGCAGTGAATAACTGGGACCAATATACAACATTGTTTGGGGAATAATAACCAGTGACTTAAAGGGAAATATTAACACATTATCAATCCAGGTTTGTGACACTATCTTGAGGGACGAACTTTCTGGGACACCCTGTAGAGGGAGTTGTCGGTTTATCATAGGACCTAATCATGGGGAATCTCCTGCTCTTTCCCTCCATAGATTCTCTGAATCGGCTGCAGAATGTCTGATGTTGCCTGCAATGCCTAGATCACTGCTTAGGTAAGTCAACAAATAGGGTTAGGGTTTGGGGTTAGGTGGCAAAACCCCGGCAGAGGTTGTAGAAGGTGACGACTCCTTGGATGGACATAAATGTGGGGCATTGCTATGGTGAACATCACTGTTGGCACAATCGACCAGAACGAGTTAGATAAACCCCTTCAGTCCCTGGGTCCTCGGAGCTCGCAAAAGAAGGATCACCCTCATCCGAATAATCCTTGCATCAAAGCGTGATGTTGACCTGCAGCATATATTCCAATATCCCCTTACACCAGTACCACTCACGATGTGCAATCCTGATGAGAGCATGGTCAAGACAGATAAAAGTAAGTTGCTTAACTTACTGGAGAGCAAGGAGATCAAAGGAGACGGACCTCAACAGATCAATGCATACGTAGTAGATGGACAATATCCTCTGCACACCCTACCTCCAAACTTACCACCCACATATGGAGGTCTAGCGAGGAGCATACTCTACCAAGTATTGTCATTGTCCAAAGTCCGGGTACACGTAGCCTTTGATGATTACCCTCAACCGTCACTGAAGGATGCAGAAAGAGCCAGACGGGGGACAACAGCCGAGGACAGCAGATCCTACATTATTACTGGTCCAGCACAAAGAAGGCCCAACGATATCAGCAAAGCGCTAACGTCCAGGTCATTCAAACGGGAACTTCCTGATTTTCTTGCAAGAGAATGGCAGGATCAAGCATACGCTCATATACTTGGGACCTGTGATGTCTTCCTAGATGTTCCGTCAGGCCAGTGCTTCCATTTCCACGTAAGCGAAGGAGAGGTCAAGCGAGATACCGTAGACATGCTCAGTAACAACCATGAAGAAGCGGATACCAAGATCTGCATGCATGCAAAGGCAGCAGACACCTCGAATGGAAATGTAGTAATACGCGCCTCAGACACGGACATAGCTGTTATTCTGCTCTATCATTGTGAGAAATTCAGCAGCCACATCTGGATGGATGTCGGTACTACATCCAAGCGTAATCGGAGGCTCATTGACCTAACAGCGATATCCAAGTCACTGGGACCACAACTGTGCAGTTCCCTCCCTGCCTTCCATGCCTTTACCGGCTCGGATTACACCGCAGCATTTGTAAGAAAGGGCAAGGTTCAGCCCTCTAATAAGCTGGAAAAGCTGCCCGATGTACAGCAAGCTTTCAAAGCTTTGTCAACAGATGGACTGCCAAGCGAGAAATGCAAGGACACACTCTTGAAATTCACTGCTATAATGTATGGAGCCAAAGAGAAGTCGAAGGAAACGTTAAACGCCTACAGGTTCAAGACCTTTGAAAGAATTTACAAGCCCAAGTTAAGAGGAAAGAACCCACTTGAAAAGCTGAAGGGAGCTGATGCCAGTAGTATTCCTCCATGCGAAAGAGAGGTTGCTGCCCACATAAAGCGTGTATCGCTTGTTTCAAGAATGTGGGCCAATGCTGACCAGCCAATCATCCAGCAACACCCATCAGAGGATGACGGATGGGAACTAGTGGGAGATCAATATAAACCCATCTGGTTTGAGGGAGACCAACTTCCGGAGTCGCTCGTTCCAGATGATGAAGAATTAGCTGATGCTGACGATGATGAGGTCCTAGCGCAGTCATCTTCTGATGAAGAGGACGTTGAAGGAGATGGTGATGATGGTGATGTGTAGGTTTACAATCGACCAAACCTGTTCATACGATTATATTAAGAATGACTGATCTTGATTTAGGATGACCTAAGGAATACATTGCCATATGTTTCATGGATGTACTCAAATTGTGAATTAAAAATGCTAATTAGCATTAATTAGCATTAATTAGGTCGTTCTTAAGCGACCTAATACACAAATTGAAAACTTAAGAATTGGGAATTCTGATTTCCACTCCTATAGAGAACATTTTAAGACAAGTTTGAAAGATGTACTCAAATTGTGAATTAAGAGTCACATTTAGGGGTCTTTGGTGGCGCCCCCTGGTTGCTGTGCAGAATTGCAGAACTTAAGAATTGCCTTTTTGGGGTCTCCTATCATAGATGCATATATTCCAGGCCTCAAACCTTTTGTACTCGAGATGTGAAACAAATGTTTCTGGGCTCCCGCACTATTATGCTTATAAATACATTGTGAATAACGTTGAAAAAACTGATAAGAAGTTAAAAGGCATAAAGAAAAATGTCATTAAAGAAACAATAAACTTTAAGGATTATTATAACTGTTTAACAACAAAGAAAGAAGAGTTTAGAAAGATTAATGGAATAAGAAGTTATAAACATAAATTATATTCAGAAGAGGTGAATAAGAAAGCATTGGGGGCTTTTGATGATAAGAGGTTTATTTTAGAAAATGGAATTGATAGTCTCCCTTATGGTTATATAAGTATATAAGTGATAAGTTAAAAAGGGGGGTTAGGGATTTTAACGGGCTACCGCCGCCTTTTTACTATTATATAAATGATAGAACCAAGTACCAACCAGACTGAAGAGTGGAGGTGTAATCAACCTTGGTATATAAATGGTAAACATAACGAATGTGAAAAATATCAAATAGGTATAATTGAAAAGACAACTGGTAAAAACATTTACAAAACAAATAAGAGAATTAATTTAAATACCGGTGAATTGGGTAAAAAAGATGGAAATATTTTTGAGTGGACGGAAAACTTTGATGGTTGCCAGGAAAATATATACTTTAATTTTAAAATGGTATGTGGCACTGGAGGCGCTCAAACAAGAACATTGAGGGAGGTTTACCATTTTATCTTAGCTCAGTTAAAATATCTTGAGAAAGAACCAAACTCAAACATATTTTTTGTTAATGTATTAGACGGTGAGGAGAGTTGTAGGAGAATTAAATTATTTCCCACACATAAACAAATATTTGTAGGGTCGTTGTTTGAGTGGGCCAAAGATGATTCACCAGATGATATTAAGAGTAAAAGGTTAAAAGGTCCATAAGGTCAGAAGGATCACAGGTTCACACAGAAGGACCATTGTTTAAGTGGTCTAATGAATAAGGATAACATGTCAAAAGGTTAGAAGGTTCGTAAAGAACAGGGTGAGAGAAATAGAGGTGTTCCACCGCTCCATGAAGGCCGCGCTCATGGCCGGCCTTCAAGACGGCGGTTGGGCCGACCGGCTGCCGTGGGTCCTTTTGGGCCTCCGCACGGCCCCCAAGGAGGACCTCCAGGCATCCACCGCCGAGCTTGTCTATGGCCAGGCGCTACGCGTCCCGGGCGAATTCGTGCCCGACGCTACCAGTCCCTGGTCCGCAGCTCACCAGCGCTCGGACCTCCAGGAGGCCGCCCGACGGTTTGCCCCCGTGCCAACATCCCACCACGGTGACCCCCAGTCCTATGTCCCCCCAGCACTTCGCACAGCGGAGTATGTTTTTGTGCGTCACGACGCACATCGGGGGCCACTCCGGCCGCCGTACGACGGGCCCTTCCGGGTGCTGCGACGGGACGACAAGTCGTTCGTCATCGACATCGGCGGCAGGTCGGACCGGATTGCGGTGGACCGCCTCAAGCCGGCGCACGTGGACGTCGACCACCCACCACGGGTGGCCCTTCCGCCGCGGCGAGGCCGCCCCCCGTCCACGGTGCCCCCCACTCGACCGCCCACCACCACACCGGACCCCCTCCCACGACCCGCCAGGGGTCGCTTCGGCCGAGTCATCAGGACCCCCCTCAAATTGACCCTGCCGGTGCAAGTCGATTCTGGGGGGACGTGTGTAGCGGCTACCGCTGGGTTTTCACAATCGCCTTGCACCTATCAAGGACGCGGAGCGATCACCATGCCGGGCTCGTCCAGGACGCCCGGGCAGGCTCGCCCTCAACTTGCCAGGCCGCAGCCAGGACGCTGGGCCACGCCCCCTCTCGCCTTTCCTGGGCAAACGCTCCGGGATAATATGTATATATATTGCTGCCCGATAAACGGGCTTTTGGAGAGTGCCTGAGTGTTTGGTTTGATTAAAGCAACTCGGATGAATTCCAGCTTTTTGTCGCGTCCATTCTTCCGATCGACGTGGGAGCCCCAGCTCCTTCAATGTACGACATTTCACCCTATCAGGAAGCGAACAATGTAATAAAACCATCAAAAATCGACTTTTCTCAATTTCGTGACCTTGTGACCTTGACCTTGGGGCGAAAATGAAAAATCGAGCTCCATGGGGCTAGACACATGACATTGGCCTAACCAAATACCGAAACCCCTGTCAGATTCCACCAACTCCCTCGTAGAAGATGTAGCTTGAACTCGATTACCCCATAAAAAGACATCTTTTTCGGGCGTGGCTCCGCCCACATTGGGCGCAATACGCCCACTCTAGGCAGGACACAACTAGATCATGATATCAACCTCCCACCCAAGTTTCATCAAGATCGGATGATATCATCGGGTAGTTATGCTGCGGACAGACAGACACACACACAGCCACACACAGACAGACGCACACACATGAGGAATATAGTGGTCACTTGATGACTCGTGAACCAATAAGGTGCTTTATCGCTTTCATTCTCCATCTTCCTTCTCACCCTTTTATAAGCTTTGTTACTCGACACTCAGCATTTAAAAGGATAGTGCACAGACAATCAATGCTGGAATAGTAATGGCAAACCACACAGTATAACCCTTGTCAATAAACTGCTTTGGTGGCACCAACACTGTAGAGTATAGTACTATTATGTGTATGTGGGGCATGGGGGGAGGGGGGTGGATTAGAGATTATCTTAGAAGAGATAGAACTGTATAGAGTAGTCTGGTCCACGTGCAAGTAGGAAGCAAATCTCTATGTAAGGAAATAGGGACCTGTTAGCTTAAGGATTGCTTTTGAATGTATACGACACGGAGGGTTGTGCTTGTAATAGATGGACATGGTGTAAACCGGCCCATGAATATGACAATTGCTGCCAGGAGGAGGATTCGAACCCTGCACGACATTTGGTGTCCGGAGTGCGGATACGATACCCCCAGAGCACCACTTCTGCTCAGCATTGGGAAATTTAAACGCTAAATTATAACGATCACCTCTGGGGGAAGGGTGATTATAGTACCCGAGGATCTCTAAATCCATAGTTAATTTGTGGAAGGAGAGCACAATGTATTGCGTTGGAAATTTAAAAGAGATTTTAAAGAAATTAACAGGAACTGCCAGTTTATAACTGCTGGCAGTGATGACCGGTGTCTTCTGCGTTCCCACTTTGATACAACCCCACTTTCATCGGACACGCGTGACACATGATGTCCTCTTCATAACACTGAATTCAGTATTGTATTTTAAATATATATTCCTAAATGAGGGGTCCTCGGGGTCTTTTGAGGCCCCAGACTCCTTTGGTCTTTTGAAGTCTAAAGGTGGCCTCTTTCCATGATTGAGGAGATCGAATCAGGACCTCAAGCTTTAAATTAGCGGTTCCTGCTGTCATAGAATGATAAACTAGAACGGCGCTCTTCAACGTTGACTGATATGTCTCTGCCCACATTATTACATCATTATACAAACTTGTACCAAGTTTGATTGAAATCCCTTCAACTGTTGTCAAACATCATTGACATGACCTCTGACCTTTGATGCAGAAATCCCATCAGTTCATCATATCATAATATAGTTTGTCAAAATACCAAGTTTGTCAAAATCCCATCACTGGTTCACAAGTTAGTGCAGTAACAGAATTTTTACCTAACATGACCTCTGACCTTTGACCTCATGACCCCAAAATCTAATCAGTTCATCTTTACCTCATTATACATACCTGCACCAAGTTTGACTTAGACCCCTTCAGCCATTCTGAAGTTATCGTGGTAACGAAAGCCTATCACAGACGGACGGACTGATAACCAGAAAACATAACGACCTCAGACCCGGGTGACTGTCAGCGGAGGCATAAAAAATGGGACCATTGGAAAGCTAATAATCACTATACTTCGAACAAAAGTGCGGGTCCGTTAAATCATAACTGTACCTGTTTGATAAATAATGCAGTGGTTCCAACAGTAAGGTTTAATATTTTACATGCGCGGATTGGCTCGCTATGCTCACCTCACCACACACCGCGACAGAGGCACGGGCTTGTTTTAACTGAGGATAATGACCTGACTGAATTGGAATTGCTATCTTGTCATGATTTACAGCAATTATAAAACAAACATATATTTTATATAAATGTATTTGTAATATTGGTGAGATTCTTTTTTTTGAAATGTAAAAAGGTCCAAGTGGTCTACGGTCCAAGCTGGTCTAATGGGTCTTATGGGTATGCGTGGTCGTTGGGTTATTTTTGTCTTCGGGGTATTTTGCCACATCTGGTTATTTTGGGTCTTCTGATTATTTAGGGTTTTTAAGCGTCTTGGTTGTCTTAAGGGACTTTAAAAGGGTCTTCAAAGGTCAAAAGGGTCTGATCAGTCTAAAATGTTTAAAGGTATATTCCAACAGTACGTAATTAATAGATTATGTAGTGACGCGGCTTCACCGACCGTGTATTTATAACACGCTGTGTGTGTGTGTATATACATATATGACAGCAGGAACCCTTCAGAAGAATATGGAAGGAGCATGTAAAGCAATATTTCTTGATACACGAGAAAGATATATAAAAGTACACAAACAACGACCACGACAGCAACAACCACGTGTTATAAAAGATTCCTTTTTTCCACGTGTTTCACTTCATTTTACATCCTCATTGAGTCAGGTAGCCATGCAATATGTTTGTGAAATACAACATGCTGTGTTTTGATTGAACACATCACCAAAGCGAAGGGTAGGCATACCTACAGTCGTGGCCAAAAATATTGGCACCCTTGCACCTTTTTCAAAGAAGTCACAATTTTCTCTAACAATAAGTTGAAATTAACAAAAGTATTTGGTCTCCACAATTCTTTGTTTCACTGTTAATATTACAGAACCTTTGTTTTTGAATCAGAACTTAATATATCCTTTTAAATCAGAAAATAAAAAGAAATGGCATTGACAAAATTATTGACACGCTAGACTTAATAGTTGGTAGCACACCCCTTTGGACAAAATTAATGCAGTCAAGCGCTTCCTAAAGCCATGAATGAGCTTCCTACACCTCTCTACTGGCAGTTTGTCCCACTCTTCATGTGCAAACTGCTCCAGTTCTCCGAGATTTGAAGGTGCCTTCTCCCAACTGCTGTTTTCAGATCTCCCCACAGGTGTTAAATGGGATTTGGATCTGGACTCATTGCTGGCCACATCAGTACAGTCAGTCCAGCGTTTTGTCTTGAACCATTCCTGGGCACTTTTTGAAAAGTGTTTGTGGTCATTGTCCTGCTGCAAGACCTATGACCTTTGATGGAGACCCAGCTTTCTGACACTGGGTTGAACATTGTGCTCCAAAATGCCTTGGTAATCTCCTGATTTCATGATGCCATGCACACATTCAAGGTATCCAGTGCCAGAGGCAGCACAGCAACCCCAAAACATCACTGAAATCCTCCATGTTTGATTGTAGGAAAGGTGTTCTTTTCTTGGAAAGCTTCAATTTGTTTTCTGTAAACATAGAAATCATGTGTTTTCACAAAAAGCTCTAATTTGGTCTCATCTGTCCATAGGACATTCTCCCAGAAGGATTTTTGCTTGTTCAGGTGTGTTTTGGCAAACTGCAGTCGGGCTTTCTTACATCTCTCTCAGCAGTGGGGCCCTCTTGGGTCTCCCACCATAGAAACCCCTTTACTTTCATTGAGTTGGTGACGGATGGTGCGAGATGAAACTGTCGTACCTTGTATTTGAAGGTCAGCTTGAATCTGTTTGGCAGTTGATCCAGGTGCTTTCTCCATCATTCAAGCAATCGTTCGCTGCAATCTTTGATCAAGTTTTCTCTTGCGGCCACGTCCAGGGAGGTTAGCTGCAGTGCCATGGGCCTTAAACTTCCTGTTAAAATTGCGTACGGTGGACACAGGAACATCAAGGTCTCTGTAGATGGACTTTCAGCCTTGAGATTGTCCATACTTCGCAATAATCTTGTGTCTGAGCTCCTCAATCAATTTTCTGGTTTTCTTTATTTTTTCCATGCTCATTGCGGAACACACAGTGACACAAAACAGCAGAATGAGTCCTTCTCTCCATTCAAACTGGTTGAATGAGTGACTTTTATATTGCAGGCACCTGCCACTCACCATACATGAGTTCAATTCCAAAGTAAAGGAGAATCACCTGCTTGAAATCTAATTGTTTCTAACAACTTCGAAAAGGTACCAATAATATTGTCTGGGCCATTTTAGGATTTCTGTGTGGATTAAGCTCAGATTTAGTACTTTTTCGGCTTTTTGTGTCATTCCACTGCAAACCAAATAAATACATATGTGGATGCCAAAAGATTCTTTTATTTCAACAATTTTCTGGAATAAAGGTGCATTATTTAAAAAAAAGAGCAAGGGTGCCAATATTTTTGGCCACGACTGTAGCTCCTTGTTAACACAGAGAGCCATAGACGTGTGAACATGTTTGTTGAAAAGTTGGGCTTTTGGAGATGTTTTTTTCCCGAGCTCATGACCATGACATGCATGTTACAAAAGCAGATCGAATGCCAGATAGGCAATGAGGTTGGGAAGCAGAAGGCACTGGTGAGGTTCAGTGAATATCTCCATCACAATGTATAACAAGAAAAAGATCAGAGATTGCAAACCCTCGCCCGGACGTATTTTCAGTGGTTTTAAAGGCTTTTGTGTTAAAACAAATATGGCAGACGAACCAGGTGACCGATGACGTCATCATTTATTTTTTTTCTCCACCAAATTATGCCTACATGATGCTCAAGAAAGTTCATCTTGATCGGATGAAGTTTTGTACTTGTCGATTTATGACGTCATAATGGAGGCACCTTTGGCATCAACATATTTTATTCCCCATGGAGAGTTCTTTACAATGAGCCATGTCTATTTTTTCTATTCAGTGCTTTCAGAGATAGAGGTGCAAAGTTTTCGGTTTTTCCAAGATGGCGGCCGAACCACGTGACCGATGCCGTCATCATTTTTTTTCTCCACCAATTTATGTCGACATGGCACTCAAGAAATTTCATCTCGATTGGATGAAGTTTTGTACTTGTCGAATTATGACGTCATCATGGAGAGTTCTTTACAATGAGTCATGTCTCAATTTTTTCTATTCCACACTTTCCGAGATATAGAGGTGCAAAGTTTTTCAATTTAT
The DNA here is from genome assembly GCF_964187855.1 of Myxine glutinosa. Lineage (NCBI taxonomy): Eukaryota > Metazoa > Chordata > Myxini > Myxiniformes > Myxinidae > Myxine > Myxine glutinosa. The sequence goes on along the minus strand of NC_136266.1, from coordinate 37,556,257 downwards.
CCAAGATGGCGGCCGAACCACGTGACGTATGACGTCATAATTATCATAAAAAATTATACAGGTGGAGTTGCACCTTTGGTGAAAATTTCCTGTTAATCGGACCAACGGTTGCAGAGAAAATCATATTTATTCTGAGGACAAACAAGTAACAAAAAAAATAATCACAGTGACACTTGGCAAAAGAGAACAAAGTAGAATGGCACTCAAAGAGCATCCTTTTGACGACACAAATAATTAGTGGTTGAATTCAGTGACCTAATATGCAAATCCTCTTCAAATTTTAAGTTAATCGGATGAAAATTGACAATTTCAGAAATTTGTCCGATGTTGACCTTTTGGCCTATGTTGATCTCAAAAATAGTTGGTGGTTGCATTCAGTTTGCCGATATGAAAATCCTTTTCAAATTTCAAGTCAATCGGACAAAAAGTGAGGATTTTAGAAATACCAAAAAAGTGGTTGACCTTTTGACCTCAAAAATATATAGGATTTTGTCTGACCACGAAGTCCACTATTTGGTGAAGATTCGTGAAGATCGGTTTAAAATTGTGACCTGGAGGCAAGTATAAGTGGAAAAAAAAACCCACACACACACACAGGAGTGAGTGATCAACATACTTTTCAAAAATTGTTTTTTTTGCCAAGTAACAAACAGAGACAGACAGACAAACGGTCTCAAATGCTATACCCTCTCCTCTGGCGAGGGTCAAAATGCAAGATGCCAGGCAAAACCCTCAACAAGTATGTTGGAGCACAGGTCTGCTTCTCGTACAGGGAAGGTCGCTGCTGCCAAAGCAACCACTTGGCAAATGATATTTGGCTATTAATAGCATTGTCTTCTCCGTAGTGGTCAGTGATAACTTAGTTCCTCATCATCAAAAAATAAAATATGGGGTCTTCAACAACAACCAGCATTCGATGCTCAAAGATGGTTCCCAAGCTCAACACATCATTGATATAACGCCCGACTGATGAAGTACTACTCTGACAGTTTACCGTCCGGTCAAACCCGTGTGCTTCAGAGCTGCAGAGCACACCTGTGTGCTAAACCTGTCAAGACACATAACAGAAGAAAAAAAAAATTGCAAAGAGAAAAATGGCGACAATATACATCAAACAAACAGGCTTTTAAATGAAATCAGTGTTTGAAACACCAAGTCTCTGATGTCAGGTTTTAACAGCACCTGCAGTTTATTCAAAGTGAAGAAAAATCTCCGCGAGAGGGAAGGCAATGGTAAAAAGAGTGCCAATAAAGATGAAATCGCATATCACCATTAGGGCCCACAGAGCGCAAAGCTCAAGTCTATATAGCAGGGATCTATAATAGATCGGAGGTTAAGGTTGCGTCAAAGTATTCCAACATAAATGAACCTGGAAGACTGTGCAATCCAATGTAGAGTTTGTTTGTGAATGTAAAGGAAAAGAAAGAATAAAGGCATTTGTCATGATCATCCCACAACATCCAGGAGATCCAAATTAATAACATTCTAGCCTTTGTGCTTTTTTCTAGATTACAGTCTTTTCAGCATCATTCTTTGGCGTTTCAGAAATTTCTTTCTGCCCATCCTCAGGCTTCATGGCTGGGAAAAGAAGTATTTCCTATATGGGGGAAGGAGTGGGAGAGAAGAGACATCAAAGCTAAAATACAGATAAAAACAAGTTCTTCAAGAGTCGTCATGATAAATGATAAAAACAAATGTGCTGCACATATTTGTAGATATTCAAGAAGAAAACGACAACATTTCATCAAAATAAGGAGAGAGAGAGAGAGAGAGAGAGAGGAGAGAGAGAGAGAGAGAGAGAGAAAGAGAGAAAGAGAGAGAGAAAGAGAGAGAAGGAGAGATAGAGAGAAAGAAGGAGAGAGAGAGAGAGAGAAAGAAGGAGAGAGAGAGAGAGAGAAAGAAGGAGAGAGAGAGAGAGAGAAAGAAGGAGAGAGAGAGAGAAAGAAGGAGAGAGAGAGAGAAAGAAGGAGAGAGAGAGAGAAAGAAGGAGAGAGAGAGAGAAAGAAGGAGAGAGAGAGAAAGAAGGAGAGAGAGAGAAAGAAGGAGAGAGAGAGAGAAAGAAGGAGAGAGAGAGAGAGAGAGAGAGAGAGAGAGAGAGAGAAAGAAGGAGAGAGAGAGAGAGAGAGAGAGAGAGAGAGAGAGAGAGAGAGAGAGAGAGAGAGAGAGAGAGAAAGAAAAAGAAGGAGAGAGAGAGAGAAAAAGAAGGAGAGAGAGAGAAAGAGAGAAAGAGAGAAAGAGAGAAAGAGAGAAAGAGAGAGAGGAGAGAGAGAGAGAGAGAGAGAGAGAGAGAGAGAGAGAGAGAGAGAGAAAGAAAAAGAAGGAGAGAGAGAGAGAAAGAAAAAGAAGGAGAGAGAGAGAGAGAAAAAGAAGGAGAGAGAGAGAGAAAAAGAAGG
>NC_136266.1:37393664-37553664 GCF_964187855.1 Myxine glutinosa | reverse complement strand
CCAGGTGCTTTCTCCATCATTCAAGCAATCGTTCGCTGCAATCTTTGATCAAGTTTTCTCTTGCGGCCACGTCCAGGGAGGTTAGCTGCAGTGCCATGGGCCTTAAACTTCCTGTTAAAATTGCGTACGGTGGACACAGGAACATCAAGGTCTCTGTAGATGGACTTTCAGCCTTGAGATTGTCCATACTTCGCAATAATCTTGTGTCTGAGCTCCTCAATCAATTTTCTGGTTTTCTTTATTTTTTCCATGCTCATTGCGGAACACACAGTGACACAAAACAGCAGAATGAGTCCTTCTCTCCATTCAAACTGGTTGAATGAGTGACTTTTATATTGCAGGCACCTGCCACTCACCATACATGAGTTCAATTCCAAAGTAAAGGAGAATCACCTGCTTGAAATCTAATTGTTTCTAACAACTTCGAAAAGGTACCAATAATATTGTCTGGGCCATTTTAGGATTTCTGTGTGGATTAAGCTCAGATTTAGTACTTTTTCGGCTTTTTGTGTCATTCCACTGCAAACCAAATAAATACATATGTGGATGCCAAAAGATTCTTTTATTTCAACAATTTTCTGGAATAAAGGTGCATTATTAAAAAAAAAGAGCAAGGGTGCCAATATTTTTGGCCACGACTGTAGCTCCTTGTTAACACAGAGAGCCATAGACGTGTGAACATGTTTGTTGAAAAGTTGGGCTTTTGGAGATGTTTTTTTTCCGAGCTCATGACCATGACATGCATGTTACAAAAGCAGATCGAATGCCAGATAGGCAATGAGGTTGGGAAGCAGAAGGCACTGGTGAGGTTCAGTGAATATCTCCATCACAATGTATAACAAGAAAAAGATCAGAGATTGCAAACCCTCGCCCGGACGTATTTTCAGTGGTTTTAAAGGCTTTTGTGTTAAAACAAATATGGCAGACGAACCAGGTGACCGATGACGTCATCATTTATTTTTTTTCTCCACCAAATTATGCCTACATGATGCTCAAGAAAGTTCATCTTGATCGGATGAAGTTTTGTACTTGTCGATTTATGACGTCATAATGGAGGCACCTTTGGCATCAACATATTTTATTCCCCATGGAGAGTTCTTTACAATGAGCCATGTCTATTTTTTCTATTCAGTGCTTTCAGAGATAGAGGTGCAAAGTTTTCGGTTTTTCCAAGATGGCGGCCGAACCACGTGACCGATGCCGTCATCATTTTTTTTCTCCACCAATTTATGTCGACATGGCACTCAAGAAATTTCATCTCGATTGGATGAAGTTTTGTACTTGTCGAATTATGACGTCATCATGGAGAGTTCTTTACAATGAGCCATGTTTCAATTTTTTCTATTCCACACTTTCCGAGATATAGAGGTGCAAAGTTTTTCAATTTATCCAAGATGGCGGCCGAACCACGTGACGTATGACGTCATAATTATCATAAAAAATTATACAGGTGGAGTTGCACCTTTGGTGAAAATTTCCTGTTAATCGGACCAACGGTTGCAGAGAAAATCATATTTATTCTGAGGACAAACAAGTAACAAAAAAAATAATCACAGTGACACTTGGCAAAAGAGAACAAAGTAGAATGGCACTCAAAGAGCATCCTTTTGACGACACAAATAATTAGTGGTTGAATTCAGTGACCTAATATGCAAATCCTCTTCAAATTTTAAGTTAATCGGATGAAAATTGACAATTTCAGAAATTTGTCCGATGTTGACCTTTTGGCCTATGTTGATCTCAAAAATAGTTGGTGGTTGCATTCAGTTTGCTGATATGAAAATCCTTTTCAAATTTCAAGTCAATCGGACAAAAAGTGAGGATTTTAGAAATACCAAAAAAGTGGTTGACCTTTTGACCTCAAAAATATATAGGATTTTGTCGGACCACGAAGTCCACTATTTGGTGAAGCTTCGTGAAGATCGCTTTAAAATTGTGACCTGGAGGCAAGTATAAGTGGAAAAAAAAACCCACACACACACAGGAGTGATCAACATACTTTTCAAAAATTGTTTTTTTTGCCAAGTAACAAACAGAGACAGACAGACAAACGGTCTCAAATGCTATACCCTCTCCTCTGGCGAGGGTCAAAATGCAAGATGCCAGGCAAAACCCTCAACAAGTATGTTGGAGCACAGGTCTGCTTCTCGTACAGGGAAGGTCGCTGCTGCCAAAGCAACCACTTGGCAAATGATATTTGGCTATTAATAGCATTGTCTTCTCCGTAGTGGTCAGTGATAACTTAGTTCCTCATCATCAAAAAATAAAATATGGGGTCTTCAACAACAACCAGCATTCGATGCTCAAAGATGGTTCCCAAGCTCAACACATCATTGATATAACGCCCGACTGATGAAGTACTACTCTGACAGTTTACCGTCCGGTCAAACCCGTGTGCTTCAGAGCTGCAGAGCACACCTGTGTGCTAAACCTGTCAAGACACATAACAGAAGAAAAAAAAATTGCAAAGAGAAAAATGGCGACAATATACATCAAACAAACAGGCTTTTAAATGAAATCAGTGTTTGAAACACCAAGTCTCTGATGTCAGGTTTTAACAGCACCTGCAGTTTATTCAAAGTGAAGAAAAATCTCCGCGAGAGGGAAGGCAATGGTAAAAAGAGTGCCAATAAAGATGAAATCGCATATCACCATTAGGGCCCACAGAGCGCAAAGCTCAAGTCTATATAGCAGGGATCTATAATAGATCGGAGGTTAAGGTTGCGTCAAAGTATTCCAACATAAATGAACCTGGAAGACTGTGCAATCCAATGTAGAGTTTGTTTGTGAATGTAAAGGAAAAGAAAGAATAAAGGCATTTGTCATGATCATCCCACAACATCCAGGAGATCCAAATTAATAACATTCTAGCCTTTGTGCTTTTTTCTAGATTACAGTCTTTTCAGCATCATTCTTTGGCGTTTCAGAAATTTCTTTCTGCCCATCCTCAGGCTTCATGGCTGGGAAAAGAAGTATTTCCTATATGGGGGAAGGAGTGGGAGAGAAGAGACATCAAAGCTAAAATACAGATAAAAACAAGTTCTTCAAGAGTCGTCATGATAAATGATAAAAACAAATGTGCTGCACATATTTGTAGATATTCAAGAAGAAAACGACAACATTTCATCAAAATAAGGAGCGAGAGAGAGAGAGAGAGAGAGAGAGAGAGAGAGAGAGAGAGAGAGAGAGAGAGAAAGAGAGAAAGAGAGAAAGAGAGAGAGAGAGAGAGAAAGAGAGAAAGAGAGAAAGAGAGAGAGAGAGAGAAAGAGAGAAAGAGAGAAAGAGAGAAAGAGAGAAAGAGAGAGAAAGAGCGAAAGAGAGAAAGAGAGAAAGAGAGAAAGAGAGAAAGAGAGAGAAGGAGAGAGAGAGAGAAAGAAGGAGAGAGAGACAGAGAGAGAGAGAAAGAGAGAGAGAAAGAAGGAGAGAGAGAGAGAGAGAGAGAAAAAGAAGGAGAGAGAGAGAGAAAGAAGGAGAGAGAGAGAGAAAGAAGGAGAGAGAGAGAGAGAGAAAGAAGGAGAGAGAGAGAGAGAGAGAGAGAGAGAGAGAGAGAGAGAGAGAGAGAGATAAAACAAGAGTACCACCAAAAGCAATTCATCCAGGAAAATCAGTAAAATCATAGCAATCCCGGAAGGAAAAAACAATCGGTGCACTGCAAACCAAGCGACAGAAAAGGTGCAAATACCAAAAAAAACACACGAGGAGAAAATCTAGGCATAATTTCTAAACTAGGCATAATTTTATATGTACAAATTTACAATCGCATCTGCAACCCTGAGGAGAGACTTAAGAAAGAAAGAGTAGGTCAAGACCAGGGGGAGAAAAACGCCGGCAAGGAGAAGCATGGAACAGTGTATAAGAAACACCCGCACTGTATTATACAGAAATTAACAATTTGTTATCTTGGACCTCACAAATCCCTCCAACACACCAGGTCGCAACAAAATTTGCAAGGTCGTTTGCAGTTTGGACACAGCCAAATTCAAGCTTGAGCCTTGCTGACACCAACGAACTAAAAAACACCATAATACTGCATTCCTGCATGGGTCTGCCGCCCAGCTTCGCCTTCCGCGACAGGTATACGGCCAGTTTAGCGGTAGCGGTTAGGAACCCGAATACAATAGATGTGGTTCCCTTTTTGGGAGGAAAGCCAAAGATGTAAGCTTTCAAAGAAAAGGTAACCCGCAATCTATGGGAAATAAAATTTAACCAATGAAACAAAGGAGAAAGTCTTTCACAATTAATGAAAGCATGAAACAAATCTTCCCTCACCGGACAAAAAGGGCAACAGCCGGAAATGGGGGGGAAAAAACGAATGACAGCATTGGAAGGAACAATCCAGTGGGCCAAACGCCACTGAAGGTCACCTGTTCTTTTAGAAATAAGTCCAGCATACATTGTATCCCATAAAGGCTCAGAGGGGGGACCGGGAGGCAAGAATCCTTTCCACCGGGTAACCCCAGCTAGAGGTGGGTCCCCAAGAAGGAGTTTCACACAAGACCTATAAATACTCTTGCTGCTCATAGCATGGAAGAGGGGTGACCCTGCGCTCATGGGGGGCAGCTCGTTTGGGGTAAAAGCGACACCTAATTTTGGGACTGTGGGCTCAACCTCTGCGTCCTGCGTCCACTGTAGGCCTAGCTGGTGGCCCCTTCGGATCACCGCTCTTAGTATGTTCCCGATTTGCCTCCTGGACCGAACACCTGTTAGGTCCGCCAGCTCGTTCGCAGGCTTCCATCCCTGTCCAGAGTCGTGCCGGAGATGACACACTTTCAGGATGTTGGCCACTATAAAATGCTGGCAGAAGTCGCGACTCCTCGGGATATCGGGGAAAAGTGGGTTGAAAAATAAAGGCTCGTGTGCATACATGTTAGTGCCATACGAGTCTGTTTGGCGACTTATCGAAACGCCCTGCCAGGCATTCAAGAGGCTCTGATAAAAGACTGGGAGCAGAGATGTATCGACGTGTTGAAGGTTGGTCAGGAAAAGTTCCTGTCCGTATCCGAGCCTCCCAGCTCGTTGAAGAATGGAGCAGGCTAGGGGCTTTCCTGGTAGGTGTTCTGCATAAAGCAAGCGTTGGATGGAGCGGAGCCGGAAGGCCAACAGGCGGCATTTCACATCGACTAGGCCATGACCACCCTCGGCTGAGGGCCAACATATGGCGCTGAGTCGAAGCCAGTGGTAGCCTCCCCAAAAAAAATCCACCAGTTTCCTCTGGATAGCTTGGAGCAAAACCTCCGGTGGTTGCAGGCAGATGAACCGGTGCCACAAAAGGGTAGTGACGAGGTTGTTGACAACTAGCGCGCGACCCTTATAGGAAAGGTGGGGTAGAGCTCTTTTCCATCGGCTCAAACGCTCATCTACCTGGTCAATGATCCTGTCCCAATTTTTCTGGGCATATTGAGGAGGACCGAGGAAGACGCCCAAATACTTGATGCCATCGTTTGCTCACACTAGCTCTACAGGAAGGGGAGGTGGTGGTAATAATGGTGGCATAGGGAAGTCATTTTTTGGAAAGGGGATCCACAGAGCCTTGCTTTTCCCCCAATTACACCTTAATGATGAGGCAAGGTTGAAGTCCGACAAACACTTTGCCATGGCGTCACTGTCGCATTTTCTTTTTATAATGACACAAAGGTCGTCGGCATAAGCTGACAGGGTCAAAGGTGGGTGTCCTGGAGAAAGGACAAGTCCAGGGATATCCTTTCTGAGGGCGATTAAGAGGGGCTCCAAGGCGAGGGCAAATAATAGACCTGAAAGTGGACAACCTTGCCTTACCCCTCTCTGAACCTTTATGGGTGGGCAAAATTCGTTGTTAACTTTGATCAAGCTGGAGATGTTTGCATATAACAAAGCTATGTAGGCTCTAAAATTAGTGCCGAGCCCGCAAGCTTGTAACACATGACACAAAAACTCATGATCAATGCTATCAAAGGCCTTTGCAAGGTCAAGAAACACCAATCCAAAATCCTCTTTGACACATTTACCAGTTAACAAATCTCTGACTAGGAATATGTTGTCATAGATGGATCTGCCAGGGATGCCGCAACTTTGATCAGGTGACACCAGGTCCCCAATAACTGTCTTCAACCGGTTCGCAAGGACCTTGGAAAACAGTTTGTAATCCGTGCACAACAAAGAGATCGGACGCCAGTTTGACAGGTGTCGGAGATCGCCAGTCTTGGGTAGCAGGCAGAGTACTGCTCTTCTAAAACTGAGCGGTAATTCTCTGGATAAAAGAGATGCATCCAGAACATTGAGCAGCTCTGGGCCCAAAATGTCCCAGAATGCCGAAAGAAATTCGGCCGGTAGGCCATCGATGCCAGGGCGGGGCTTTTCCCGACTCCATCTCAGCAAGTGCACCGGTTAGCTCTGGAAGGGTAATTGGAGCATCCAGTTCCAGACGTTGGGCCTCAGCCACAGAAGGAAGATGAGAGGTCAAAACATTCATCATTTCGTGAGAAACTGTTTTGGCCTTGAAAAGTTCAGAAAATAAATCGATTACATTTAATCTTATATCACTCGGATTTGTTAGGATGTTCCCCCCTGGGTCCAAAACCGAAGATATAAGTCGTGCTGGTTTCTCTTCAGTTTCTAGGTGAAAGAAAGCCTTAGTTGGGGTATCTGAAACCTTTATATTCTGTATTCTTAGCCTAACTAGTGTGCCCGCTGCTTTTTCATGGATCAAATCCCTTAATTGGGCCTTCTTCTCGAGTAGCAACCGATAGTTCACTGGGTTGCTCTCATTGGCCAACTTGCTCTCTAACCTTAAGATGTCTGCTTCCAAGCAAGCCATCGTGATATGTTTTACATTGGTACAGTGCGAATTAAATTGTTGACAAAATACTCGAATTTGGGCCTTTAGGTTATCCCACCAGAGACTAATTGAGGAGAAAGAAGGTTTTTTAGTACTCATTTCAGCCCAGAAATCACGAAAGGAGTCTGTAAATAAACTATCTTCTAAAAGTTTAACGTTAAACTTCCAGTAACTATTTCTGCATGTGGGTCGAGGAAAAGAAAGATCTAAGGTTACCATATGGTGGTCTGAAAACAATGACGGAAAACAACCTGAAGAGGCCACGACGTTCCTAAAGGGTACATTAATGTACCAGCGGTCGAGTCTTGCCGAAGACACCCGGCCATTGGCACATCGACACCAGGTAAACTGGACTATGTTGGGGTGATGCAATCGCCAAACATCCAGTAGACCGGCCGTCTTAAAGAAACGGGATAGGTCCGCATGGGACTCGGGGTGGGGTTCTGCAGAGTTTCTATCCTTCGAAGGGTCAAAGGTGCAATTAAGGTCACCACCAATGCACACACATTGGTCGAGATCAACTGATTTCAGGTGGTTTACCATGGAGGTGAAGAAGGCCTTTCGGTCCCTGCTCTCACTAGGTGCGTACACATTGAAAATGGTACAGCGGAAGTTTTGATGTGCAAGCTGAAGGGAAATAAGCCGGCCTTTTATGACTTCCTGAAAATGGCAAGACTCAAAAGCTAGACCTGGCTTTAGAAAAAACCCAACCCCAGCAGATGAGGCTGACAGATTGCTAAAATAGCATTGCCCTTTGAAAGTTTGGCACCAGTCATGTTCCACGTTAGGTGTGATGTGGGTCTCTTGTAGTAAAAGAACATTTGCCTTTTTACGGTCAAACAAGTTTTTGACTTGGGCCTGACGGAGGTGACTTGCACCCCCACCATTCATGTTTAAGGTCGCAAAGGAAATGTTTTTCATTCCGTGGTAATGAAATCGCCCTGTGCTTGGGAACACTCCGTACCTGCTCGGGTAACAAACTTTCTTAACCTATGGAATTGAGATTTCGTCAAGTCAAAATCCTCACGCGCTTTGATTATTGACTTTGCGGTGCAAATGAATGCAGCCAAGTCAGGGAAATAGTCTTTAATGACAATGTTGCGGTGACGATACGTTTCGTTAAGGAAGGTAAAAATGAGTTGAGGGGGTACCTGTGAGTGACCTGTCATCGCTTGTGACAGCTCGGTTGCCTCAATGTCATCCTCGGACTCAGACACGTCAGATAACATGTCGTCAGGTTCTGGGGTATTACCCGCTGCCCCCGCGGTCTTGTCTGGAGGCACCTTCACAAGTTTCCCAAGGTGTTCCCGAGAGCACTCGTTAACACTTTGGTGGATATTTGTATCTGGGGTCGGAGCTTGGGTTTGAGATCCCGGCAAACTCAGATTTACCGGCCCCGTTTGTACAGTGGGAACGTTTATTGAATCCTTAGTCTGCTCGGTATTTAAAGGGGGGGCAAGCGGAAAAACATTTCCCAGCTCGGAAATGGTAATACTTTCACTGGAGGTTTCGCACTCGGAAACTTCCAGGTGAGAGGTACAAATTTTATTTTTCGGCTCATTTACATAATGAGACTCGCTGGTGTCATTGACAACGGTATTCATGTACTCAGTTAGTGAGGGAATGTCAGAGGGACACTCGGACACATGTGCACCGGAAATGGTGCTGCCCATGACCGCCTTCTTTGCAGCACCAGCGAAAATGCTTGGCGCTGGTGCTCTTCACTTTTTAGCATACACTATGGATCCTTCGTTCATGGGTTCGGGAAAGGGGGCAATGCTAGTTGTGTCAGTCACATCGGTGGGTGTCATCACATTGGAATCGGAAAGCACCGGTGTGACAGACGACTCAGTCGGGGTGTCAGAAGGTACGGTCGGGGTGTCAGAAGGTACGGTCGGGGTGTCAGAAGGTACGGTCGGGGTGTCAGAAGGTACGGTCGGGGTGTCAGAAGGTACGGTCGGGGTGTCAGAAGGTACGGTCGGGGTGTCAGAAGGTACGGTCGGGGTGTCAGAAGGTACGGTCGGGGCGTCAGAAGGTACGGTCGGGGCGTCAGAAGGTACGGTCGGGGCATCAGAAGGTACGGTCGGGGCATCAGAAGGTACGGTCGGGGCGTCTGAAGGTGCGGTCGGGGTGTCAGAGGGTACGGTCCGGGTGACGGAAGGTACGGTAGGGGTGACAGGAGATACGGTCTGGGTGACGGAAGGTACGGTAGGGGTAACAGGAGATACGGTCCGGGTGTCAGCGAGCATGTTCGGGGTGTCAGAAGGCACGGTGGAGGGATTGGCCTTTTTACAAACTCTTTCGTTATGTCCCGGTTCACCACACTTCGGACAAGAGGCCCTAGGACAGAATCTTTTAACATGTCCGAATTCTCCACAATTAAAGCAAGTTAAGGAGGCTGAGGAAGCATATATGTGGTATTCCCGATCATCCAACGATACTTTAAAGGATATATTTAAACCTGTATCGGCTCCGCGATCCGGGAGAATCATGTACACCTGCCTCCTAAAGCTCATTACGTGTTTAACACGATCGCTGCGACACCCGAGCGGAATCATTGAGATTCGGGAAACAATTTTACCATAACGAGACAGAACGGATAGGAGTTTCTCACCTGGCATAAACGGTGGAACGTTGGATATTGTTATCTTGGTAGCTGGCGTATCCATAGGGGATACCGTAATATAATGACCCCCTTTTATGGTTAGATCGGTACTAACGACGTCATGAACGAGTTTTTCTTCTGACACGAAGACAACAAATTTCTGGTTCATTCGTGATGCCGCACGAACATTACCGTCTCCTATGATGGATCCCACGGCAAGGATAATGTCCTCAGCCGGAGCTCCTTCAGGCGGAACACATGCGAATGCATGCTTACGCGTTAAATTTTCGAACGCCTCGTAACGAGAGCGTGTATTCGCCATACCAGCGAAATCCCCCCCCCCCCCTCCCCCTCCTCCTCCTCCTCCTTGTCCGAACCGGACAAGAAGGTATCAAACCAAAATAATCGAACTAAAGTAAATAATAAACGTGCATTATAAGCACAAAAATGGCTTACAAAGCGTCGTCAAAGCCAGTAGGCCGCACCCAAAATGGGCTCGCTCTCAATCCTCTCTCTCTTGAAGACAAGGGTGCAGAACGGATGAAAACACAATGCCGAAGCACACGGGATGGAAAAGGAGAGGGAGGGAGGGCAGGAGAGGGGGGAAAACTCACAACGGACTCACCAAAACACCGAGCAGTTGCTCACAGCCGCCATGACGCTACACCCAACGCACCAACAGCCGATAGGTGGCGACAGAGAGAGAGAGAGAGAGAGAGAGAGAGAGAGAAAGAAGGAGAGAGAGAGAGAGAAAGAAGGAGAGAGAGAGAGAGAGAAAGAAGGAGAGAGAGAGAGAGAGAGAAAGAAGGAGAGAGAGAGAGAGAAAGAAGGAGAGAGAGAGAGAGAGAAAGAAGGAGAGAGAGAGAGAGAGAAAGAAGGAGAGAGAGAGAGAGAGAGAAAGAAGGAGAGAGAGAGAGAGAAAGAAGGAGAGAGAGAGAGAAAGAAGGAGAGAGAGAGAGAGAAAGAAGGAGAGAGAGAGAGAGAAAGAAGGAGAGAGAGAGAGAGAAAGAAGGAGAGAGAGAGAGAGAAAGAAGGAGAGAGAGAGAGAGAAAGAAGGAGAGAGAGAGAGAGAGAGAGAGAGAGAGAGAGAGAGAAAGAAGGAGAGAGAGAGAAAGAAGGAGAGAGAGAGAGAGAGAGAGAGAGAGAGAGAGAAAGAAGGAGAGAGAGAGAGAGAAAGAAGGAGAGAGAGACTTTGACTTTTAAGCTCTTTTTATTATAAAAGTATAAAACAAGAATACCACCAAAAGCAATCAATCAGGGCAATCAGTAAAATCATAGCAATCCCGAAAGGAAAAAAACAAACGGTGCAATGCAAACCCAGCAACAGAAAGGTGCAAATGCCAGAAAAAACAGCACACGATAAGAAACACCCGCACTGTATTATACGGAGATTAACAATTTGTTTTCCTGGACCTCACAAATCCCTCCAACACACCAAGTCGCAACAAAATTAGCAAGGTCGTTTGCCGTTTGGACACAGCCAAATTCAAGCTTGAGCCTTGCTGACACCAATGAACTAAAGAACACCATGATACTGCATTCCTGCATGGGTCTGCCGCCCAGCTTCGCCTTCCGCGACAGGTATACGGCCAGTTTAGCAGTAGCGGTTAGGAACCCGAATACAATGGATGTGGTTCCCTTTTTGGGAGGAAAGCCAAAGATGTAAGCTTTCAAAGAAAAGGTAACCTGCAATCTATGGGAAATAAATTTAACCAATGAAACAAAGGAGAAAGTCTTTCACAATTAATGAAAGCATGAAGCAAATCTTCCCTCGCCGGACAAAAGGGGCAACAGCCGGAAATGGGGAAAAAAAACGGATGACAGCATTGGAAGGAACAATCCAGTTTAAAAGAAACATTTTGTAAGGATCATGAATTCACCAAAAGGAGCAAAGGATATTTAAAGGAAACCAGCAAGTATAAAAATTTTACAAACCAAAGGTGAAGACACAAACAAAACCACAAACAATTTTTAAAGGAAATGCTCATGCAAGAGCTATGAACACATCAAGAGCAAATTAAATGTTTAATTAAATTAAGCGAAACATTGAGAGAGAGAGAGAAAGAAGGAGAGAGAGAGAGAGAGAAAGAAGGAGAGAGAGAGAGAGAGAGAGAGAGAAAGAAGGAGAGAGAGAGAGAGAGAGAGAGAGAGAGAGAGAGAAAGAAAGAAGGAGAGAGAAAGAGAGAGAGAGAAAGAAGGAGAGAGAGAGAGAGAGAGAGAAAGAAGGAGAGAGAGAAAGAGAGAAAGAGAGAAAGAGAGAAAGAGAGAAAGAGAGAAAGAGAGAGAGAGAGAGAGAGAGAGAGAGAGAGAGAGAGAGAGAGAGAAAGGAGAGAGAGAGAAAGGAGAGAGAGAGAGAGAAGGAGAGAGAGAAGGAGAGAGAGAAGGAGAGAGAGAAGGAGAGAGAGAAGGAGAGAGAGAAGGAGAGAGAGAAGGAGAGAGAGAAAGAGAGAAAGAGAGGGAGAAAGACATTCTAAACAAGAAGACGTCGTGCAGAGCACGATACTGGCAAAATCCACCCTGCCCAAAATAAAAAAAGTCGCCATGGATACATCAAATTGTCGATTTAATTAAGATTATAATTGACGATCGTAATCAAAGCTCGGGTCAATTCGATTAAAATAAATGAAAATTGATATTAGAAGTTTGACCTTGAGTTGACCTTTGACCTTTTTACCTCAAAATAGTTGTTTCCCAATTCGGTGAGGCGCTATGCAATTGCTGTTTAATTCTCAAGTCAATCGGATGGAAATTGATGATTTTTCAGATGAAAATTGTTGATTTTGGACATTTGACCTTGAGTTGACCTCTTGACATCAAAACTATTTGGTTCCTCAATTTAGTGACTCAATGTGCATAGGCTATTCAATTTTCAAGTCAATCGGATGAACAGACAATTTTGGAAATTTGACCTCAAGATGACCTTTGACCTCAAATCAATAGCCTTCTTCCTTATGACCAACTCTACCATCTCATGAAGTTTAACTAATGTATTTGAAAAATCTTCGATTTTGCAAGTAATAAACCAATTTAATGTAATTCTGGTGAACTAATCGATATCAGATAATTTGAAATTGAAGCCACCTTGGCAATAACTGCAGCACACACACCAACTGCTGAGACTGATAAATATATGTTCCCAAACAAGGTACTTCAACACAGGAGGACGAGGCCATTAGTCCCATGTGGCCCTAAAACATGGAATCAGTTATGTTATTTCAAAAATCACTGTCTTCGGCGGTTTTGTGGCTTTGGACTAAGTTGACTTGCTTGATGAGTCATAACCCTTTCACTGTGACGCCATTTTACAAAACTTGTTTCCACCGGTTCAGAGCAGGGCACGCATGGCAAGGACATTCGGAGATGTGTGTCGTTTCATTCTAGCAGTATCGATTACTCGAGTCTGGTATGTAACCTCCATCGAGCAGCACACGCGTGCATAGCACAAGGTAAAAACGGTAATTCCTGGGTTACAAATTGCTACTGCAAAGAGCACCAATAAACAGGCCCCACCTGTTGTTCAGTTTCGTTTTTCTTATTCACTTCCTCAGATGTGTGCATTAAAAAAACAGATGCTATCAAGAGGAAGTGAGTCGAGTTAACGAAAAAAGCGAAATACGGTGGCAAAAAGGGCAACAGCTTTTCTGTTCCACGTAACTTTTGGCATATAGTTGGAGGGTTAGTGTACAATAATTGTACATCAGAAAATGTTTGGATTTAAAACATAAATTTCCAGAGAGATGGAAGGCCTGTGGCAATGATTATGTAGAAGAAAATTATCATAAATCTTACAAAAGGATAAAAGGATATGTTAGTCACCTGATAATCATGAAAATGTTTCTTAAAGTCAGAATTTATGAAATTGCGGAAAAAATACATGTCTCATAACACCCACATCCCCAAACCACTCCCCAATCCAAATAATTATATAGTTTCGGCCAAAACTTATGACAAGAAAGTCCTCCAAATGAAATGCAACAGCAGATGAAAATATCAGACGAGACATACCTTGCCTTCAGAAAGTATTCACACCCTTTGAAGTTTTCACATTTTGTTGTGTTACAGCCTGAATTTAAGATGTATTACATTGACATTTTTGTCACTGATCTACACATCATACTGCATAATGTCCAAGTGGAATTTCATAGATATTTTTTACAAAATAATTAAAAACAAAATGCAGGAATATCTAATTTACATAAGTATCCAACCTTGAATCAATACTTTGTAGAAGCGCCTTTGGCAGTGATTACAGCATCGAGTCTTCTTGAGTAAATCTGGATCAGCTTTACTCATCTGTACTTGGGGAGTTCTCCCATTCTTCCTTGCAGATTTGCTCAAGCTCTGTCAAGTTGGATGGGGAGCGTCGGTGAACAGCAACCTTAAAGTCTTTCCACAGATTTTCAATGGGATTCAAGTCTGGGCTTTGGGCAGGCCACTCGAGGACTTTCACGTTCTTCTTCTGAAACCATTCCAGTGTTGCTTTGGCTGTATGTTTGGGGTTATTGTCCTTTCGGAACGTAAACCTTCAGCACAGTCTATGGTCTTTTGCACTCTAAAACAGGTTCTCCTCAAGGATTTGCCTGTATTTTGGCTCCATTGATTGTTCACTCTATCCTCACAAGTCTTCCAATCTCTCCTGCTGAAAAGCATCCCCATAGCATGATGCTGCCACCTTTATGCATCACCGTAGGGATGGCGTTAGATGGGTGATGAGCTGTGCTCAGAATCCACCAGATGTATTGCTTTGCATTCAGGCCAAAGAGTTCAATTTTCATCTCCTCAGACCACAGATTATTTTGCCTCATACTCTTAGTCTTTCACGTCCCTTTTTGCAAACTCCAGGCATGCTGCCATGTGCCTTTTTCTCAGGAGTGGCTTCTGTCTGCCCACTCTCCCCATGAAGCCTAGATTTGTGAAGTGCTGCAGAGACTGTTGTCCTCTTGCCAGGTTCTCCCATCTCAGCCAAGGAACTCTGTAGTTCTGTCAGAGTGGTCATTGGGTTATTGGACTCCCTGAACAAGGTCCTTCTTGACCGGTTGCTCTGTTTGGTCGGATGGCCAGCTCTAGGAAGAGTCTCGGTTGTTCCATATGCTTTCCATTTCCTAATGATGGAAGCTCACTGTGCTCTTGGGAACTCTCAACACTCTAGAAATTGTTTGATACCCTTCCCCAGATCTATGCCTCCAAACAATTCTACCTTTGAGTTATACGGACAGTTCCTTGGACTTCATGGTAGAGTTTCTGCTCTGACATACACTGTCAACTGTGGGACTTGGTATAGAAAGGTGTGCTTCTTGCTAAATCATGTCCAATCAATTTAATTGACCACAGGTGGACTCCAATCAAGTTGGAGAGACATCTCAAGGATGATCAAAGGAAATTGGATGCATCTGAGTCCACTTTGTCATAGATGCACCAAAGTGTCATAGCAAAGAGGTTGAATACTTATTGACTCAATAAATTTCAGATTTTCATTTTTAATTATTCTGTAAAAAAAAAAAAGAAGTTTTAATTCCACTTTGACATTATGGGATATTATATGTCGATCAGTGACAAGAAAATCTCAATTAAACCCATTTAAAATTCAGGCTGTAACACGACAAAATGTGAAAAAAGTCAAAGGGTGTGAATACTTTGATGGCTTTCACACAAGAAAGTATTCACACAATACGGGGAAATTTAAATTTTTTCAATGGGACCAAAAATTGAACCTGGGCAGTGTATAAGGCAACAGACCACTCCTTTGATCACTCCTGAATTTTTGTTACTTGCTGTTAAGAAATATGCTGTGATATATTTGCTGTTAAGAAATATGATGATTTTGGAATTTCACAATACTCTATACAATATATTTAACAAGCTTATGCTGTCTGCCTGTCCCCTGTCCCCCCCACCCCCCATCCCACCCCCCTGAAACACGGAAATGCTCCGCATAGACAATAAAGGACGTAAAATTCTTATTTTACCATGTGCTTCCAGCCAGTAGTGTTTACTAAATTATATGATATTGTTGTGGTTTTGACTTTTAGGGGGTAAAATAATAAATTGTTAGTATAAACGGTAGTTATTTCATAATATTTGCTCGGCTTGAATTGTATTGCATACAAATCGATATGCATTGCGAATGTGCTAGAAAGGAGTCCATATATGTTTGTTTACTTCGCACACCCTCTTCTTTAATCACTTTCATGCACCCTCAGCACAGGATTCGCTCGGGTTAGGCTGTCAGCTATCTCTCCCCGTCCTCACAAATCCTTATGACCGATTCAAACCGGTCCGGAGTGTATCCTGTTGGCACGGCGCAGCAGATGGTCAATCCATCATTGTTAACTCCGCAGCACACCAAAACCCAACCAGTCCCAGTCTAGGACCCCGCGGGGGCAACACTGGACACCACCAGAGCTCGGGGAGCGGACACACCAAACCGGATGAGAGGAGTGAACCCCCAAACCTGCACAACCCCTCCTAGGGAAAACAGTGGGGAGCCGAGAGGGTGAGAGAGAGGAGAGATACAGGAGAAGGTGGGGAAGGGGAGGGGGGGGGGGGGGGAGGGTGTAGGGGTGGAAGACGCTTTAAAAGGGAGTGAAAAAGAGCTGTCTCGAGGAGAGGAAAAAAATAATAATAATAAGAGCGCGTCTTGGCTTGTTGTTACCACTTCGCTCTTGTTAACACCTCTCTTGTCAGCGTGTTTGGTCTGAGGTCCACACTGCGGCCATCTTGTGGCCTAGGGTCTCCGGTGCCACGGCGGTTCGGAGACACGTGGAGCGGAGCCAGTGCCAGATCAAGATGCACCACGACTAAAGCGACATTGTGCTGGAGTCATTGGGGCATCAGCTCAGCTGAGCGGACGCAAGGTGTGTTGAGGCATGATTGGTCCCCATCTAATTCCCTATTTTTTATCTTCATATCTCTTTGCTTCTCCTGATGTATGATTGATGCCACATATGCAAAAGTGTAACGTGACTGCATAAGATATCCGAAGGTAGGAATATTTGCGTAAGAAATAATGGGGATGATAATTGGCTTGTGAATACATGTATTGTGGTGTTTGAAGGGTGATGGTTGAAGCAACAGGAAAGAAAAATGAAAATGAAAGTTCACAAACCTTAAAGGCTTGGCACAAACCTTAATGTTATTCGAGTCTGTGAGGAACATGGTGAGGCGGTCGATTCCCATGCCCCAGCCTGCTGTTGGAGGCAGGCCATATTCTAGGGCTGTGCAGAAGTTCTCATCGATGAACATGGCCTCATCATCACCAGCAGACTTGGCCTGCCAAGCATATTGCAGAAATAAATCGAGTTTCTTCCACAAATCGATTTTAAACATGTAAAAAAAATTACCAGTTTTTGTTTATTCTGAAAACGTATTTTCAACTTTGCCCACAATTGTATCATTACCCACTACAAAAACAACAGGCATTGTAAGGCCATTTTCCCTGCTAGAGCGGGGGTTAGCCTTGCGGTCCCCATGACAATCTTCTCCATTTTGCCCTATTTTCTGCATCTCTCCGTGTTAACCCCCTTGCCCTCATTTCTTCTTCGACCATCTTTAGCCAAGTCTTTCTCGGTCTTCCCCGTCCTCTACTTCCTTCTACATTCATTTCCATCACTCATTTCCATTCATTTCCAGTCACTTTCATCCTTCCTCAACACATGACCAAACCATCTCAACCTGTTCCTCTTCACAGCATCAATCACAGGCTCTATTCCCATCATCTTTCGCAATTAATCATTTCTCTTCCTCTCTCTCAACGATACTCCGCACATCCACCGAACCTTTCGCATTTCCACCCTTTCCAGCCTTCGTTGCTGCTTTACGTTCACTACACATGTCTCGCTCCCATAAATCATAACACTTCTCACGCATGCAGCATACACCTTTCCCTTCAGCTTCAACGACACTCCCCTCCTCATCAGCATGCCACTCAGTTCCCGGTACGTGCTGCATCCTTGCTTGATGATCAGCATTTAAAGGGGTAGAGCAAAGACAATTCCCATTGGTTGGCATCCACGGGGAGGAGGAAATGCCCCGCTGAGTGCGGTGAGAAAAGCGACACCATAGTTATGACATCGCTGGTACCCAGAGTATACCGGGAAGTGACGGCAGTGATGGCACTTCTCACAAGCTTAGTGGCTGTGTTAAGTGTTTGTCTTGTCAGTATGTCCGTGTGTGCGTGTGTTGCAGCTCCATTATGAACCTTAGACCAAGTATATAAAAAAAGAAAAAGGCAAAGCTATTAGTGAGCCAGCCTTGTTTTTATATCCAATCTGATAGTAAAATGTCACCGTATGTTTCGGCCTACAAGTCAATTCGTCCAAGTTGAATTGACAATTTACTTGAGACTTATACGCTGATAAATGCGGTACATTGTATGACATTAGCTCAGTTTCTAGAAGTTCAAAATTGCTGAATACGAAGATTGCTGCCTTCTGTTGAACTTGATAAATTATATGTTGTTGTTGTCAGTCCAATGTCCTCACCACGATGCCATCATCCACAAAACTGAAAAGGGTGGTATTAATTTACCTGGTTAATGCATGGAGGCAATAGTTAGGACAACATATATTATAATGCTTAATTGTTTAATTGATGCTTAATTGATAATTAATGAATTGATTGATTAATTGATGCTTATTGATAATTATCAATTAAGCATCATACAGTACCTGAGATTGATCCTCAAACAGCTTGCGCTGGACAACTGGATCATTCAATTCTGTGTATGCATTACAGATCTCCTTCTGCATCACAAAGAGCTCGAAACGCTCAGTCAGGCCTTTGATGCTGCGGTGCCTGCAGCCAGAAGTAATGGGCAATAGGATGACCAACAACACCTGGTGTTAGTCTGTGCGTTATGGAAAACAAGTGTTTCTGCACTGTACGTACCACTTGGCCAGGGGACTCATGATCTGTGGATGATCACACAGAAATGTAGGGTGCATGCAGGACACCTCCACAAATTCACCAGCCAGCTGGAATAGAGAAAGACAGATTACCAGCCATCAGGCCAAGTAAAACAGCAAAATGCGTTAGATGAGAACGAAGGATCTGATCTCCGCCAGCATTGGATGTGAACCCACTGCTACATTTGATCTCAATTAAAGGTCACTTTTAAAAAAGGTGAGATGTGAGAGAGGGAAGGTGAGATGAGAGAGAGAGAAGGTGAGAGAGAGAGAGAGAGAGAGAGAGAGAGAGAGAGAGAGAGAGAGAGAGAGAGAGAGAGAGAGAGAGAGAGAGAGAGAGACTTTTGACTTTTCTTCCCCTTTATTACAAGGAAAACAAGTTTTACATGATGAAGGATGTTTGTACAGGCATCAAAAGAAATAACCAGGAAAGGAAGGGGTAACAAAGAAGCAATACTTTAGATTTATAAATTGATTGTTAGAACACCACCAACCATACCACATAAGGATTGTTTCGCACACCACCGGTTTTTAAATAAAGCAGGATCTTGAGTTTCAAACTCAAAAAGAACACGCGATGTAACCAATGCTTTAAAAACAGTTAAAACGTCATCAGCTAAAACGTCAGTGTTCTGCAGTTTTCGTTTCCTCGATAAATAAATGGCAAGTTTTGCCTCCGAACACAGAAAGTTTGCTAAAAGACATTCATTTTTACATTGATACAAGACATTAAAACCAAATATGAAAACACAATGTGTAAAAGTCAAACCGAGCCCCCGGATCACATGTGACAGGATTTTAAAAAGCGAGGCCAACCTTGAACATTCAATGAAAATGTGAAAAATGGTCTCTGGGGTGTCGCAAAAGGGGCACAATTCCGAATTTTCAGGACATATACGGTGGGACAGGATGTTGCAAGGCAGGATATGGTGCGCTAACCGCCATTGTAGGTCACCCGAGCGCTTGACAGTAGGTTCTTTGTACATCACCTGCCACTTTATTGTTGTGAAACGGTTAGCTTGAAGCAGCGCTCGCCAATGAGCTTGTGGCTCTGCAGGTTTGCCAGGAAAAAGAGTGAGAACACATAGATTGTACACTGAGGATTTCTCCATCTGATTAAAGAGCCTAAAACTTTGAAATAAAATTAAAAGATTTGGGAAAGGACATTGGGATCGATGGAGGGCATCTTCTATGTCTGGGTCCCATTTTAACCCGGTTTGCTTAAAGGTCCGTAAAATCACAGAGAAAATTCTGCCAATGACTCTGATGGACCTCACACTGGTGGCCACGGCAATGTCAGCAGCTGGCTTCCATCTATGTACAAAGGGGTTCCTGAGGTGTTTTACTCTGGTAACACCGGCATCAATAAACTTTTGCATAAAAGATCTGTCACTACAGACCCCATCAAAGAAAGAATTTAGAAATATTGGTTCATTTAGGAACATCTGAAGGGAGTAAGCACTGGTGTCACGGCGAAAAGAAACAGCCTGCCACGCTTCCAGCATGCTTCGGTAAAACAACGGGACCGATGTCATATCCACGTGCTTCGCGTCAAGAAGAAAAAGCTCGTCACCATAGCCAAGTTTCCCAGCTTGCCTAAGCAAGCAATGGGCAAAGGCTTTCCATGGGACGTCGGAGTATAGAAGCCTTCGTGCTGAGAGGAGGCGAAAAGCCATCACTTTGCTCGTCACATCTATTAGCCCCTGTCCACCTTCTGCAATCGGCAGGCTTAGTATTCCTGGCCGGAGCCAGTGCTTTCCCCCCCAGAAAAAATCCACAAAAAAGCTTTGAAGTTTTTTAAGGATAAAACCTGGGGCCTGCAGTGCTTTGAAAACATGCCAGAGCATTGATGCCGCGAGATTATTAATGACCAGAGTACGACCCCGGAAGGAAAGCTGCCTCAATAGTCCCCTCCATTTTATCAACCGCTGCTCAGTTTTGGTAATCAGCGACTCCCAGTTTTTTGAAATAAAATCTTGAGTTCCAAGAAAGACACCGAGGTAGTGTATTCCTTCATTGGTCCATACAAGCTGCCCTGGTAGGGTTGGAGGGGGAGTTTCATTCTGTGGACCTAAGTAAAAAGCTTTGCTCTTTTCCCAATTAACTTTAGTCGAGCTTGCCAGGCTGAATTCCTCGACAGACTCAACCAGAGCGCGAACATCGTCATCGGAGTACACAATTGCGCAGAGGTCATCCGCATAAGCAATGGTCTTTACGGGATTTTCTAACGGCAGAGGATAAAACCCTTGTAGCCGTGTGCGTAAACGATGTAGTAAAGGTTCAATTGATAGGGAGTATAGAAGGCCAGACAGGGGGCACCCTTGACGAATACCCCTGGTAACAGGGAAAGGCTGACTTAAGATGTTGTTTACTTTGAGCAAGCTAAAAATATTATTATACAATATTTTGATATAACAAATAAAATTTTCCTTAAAACCAAACCCCCGTAAAACAGCAAAGAGATAAGAGTGATCAATCGTGTCGAAAGCTTTTTCTTGGTCTAAAAACACCAGACCAACATTTCTATGTTCAGCAATACAAATGTCGATCATGTCACGTACAATAAAAATGCTATCGTGTATTGTCCTTTTAGGAGTGCAATAGGATTGATCGGGGTGTACAATCTCCCCAATCAAAGGTTTGAGGCGGTTGGCAAGAGCTTTTGAAAAAATCTTGTAGTCCGTGCAGAGGAGCGAAATGGGACGCCAATTTTTAAGTTGCTGGAGGTCTCCTTTCTTAGGTATGAGAGCAAGTATAGCCCTGCGACAGCTGATTGGTAACAAGCCTGATCGTAGGCTATCAACTAAGAGGTCAAGCAACTCAGGTCCCAACAAATCCCAGAAGGTTTTGTAGAACTCTGCAGGGATTCCATCAAGTCCAGAAGCTTTACCTGTGGGCAAAGTTTGCAAAGCAGTGAAAAGTTCGTCAAGAGTCACTTCCTTGTCAAGTTGTTGACATGCAGGTTCGGACAAGGTGGGCAAAGAAGTGGTTAAGGAACGAATCATGTCTTCTTTAGTGTCTCTGGCACAATACAAGTCAGAGAAGTATTGTTTTGTCAAGCTTCTAATGTCTTTTGGATCGTGTGTTGTTCGGCCTCCTGGTGCCTGCAGCGAAGTTATTTGCTGGTTTCTCTTTTTTCGTGCTTCCAAAGCAAAGAAAAACTTGGAAGGAGTATCAATAGAGCTGTAGTTCTCCATTCGTAGCCTTATTAGAGCCCCTCTGGCTTGTTTTGCACAGAGTTGAGCAAGGAGTGCTTTCTTCGTTGCTATTAGAGAACTGGTCCTTTCGGCACTGGGAGCTGGAAGGCTTGACTGGAGAGACAATATTTCTTTGGCAATTAGAGATTGCAGCGCAGATTCATTCCTTGTACAAAAGGAGCTATATTGCTGGCAAAAGGTCCTAATATGGGTTTTCGCATTGTCCCACCATTGTGTGAGGCAGGAGTAGGAAGGCTTCCGTAGTAGTAAGGCTTCCCAAAAGGCTCGGAAGGCGACAGGAAAAGCGTCATCTTGCAGAAGACTCACATTGAAGGTCCAATGGGCAGTGCCACGATTTCGAGCCGGGGAGAGTATATGAAGAACAACCATGTGATGGTCCGAAAAACCACTTGGGGTGGTGTCAACATGGTCTATGACATTTAGAGAGTCATTATTGATGTAAAATCTGTCTAGCCTTGCAAGAGATAACCGGCCATTTGCACATCGGCACCATGTGTATTGCCGTGCAGATGGGTTCTGGAGTCTCCATACATCCATAAGGGAGAATTTGGACAATGCTCTCTTTAAGGGTGTTGTACTTGATGGGTGGGGCTCTTCTCCATTACGATCAAGGGTGGGATACAGTGTGCAATTAAAGTCCCCACACAGACAAACAAGACCATCAAAATCAAGGTGTGTGAGGGACATTTCTAACTGTGTGAAAAAAACTAATCTTTCTGTGCTCGTGCTGGGTGAATATACATTTATTAAAGTGTGTTTGTAACCATTATAAAAGAAATTAACTGAGACTAAATGCCCTTTAGTAATCTCCTTAAAAGTGACATTTTCAGGACAGAAAGAAGGATTTAAATAAATAGCCACTCCAGCACTAGGACAGGTCAAGCTACTAAAGAACCACTGTCCTTTCATGATGCGAGTCCATTCGCTCATGCACGAAGAGCTACATCTTGTCTCTTGCAAAAGAGCAACATCGAAATGTTTTTGCTCGACAAGCAACTTTACCTGAGCTTTACGCAGGGGTGAACGTCCCCCATTTATATTTAAAGTTACAACAGAGAAGGTCATGGTGTAGGTAGGGAAGATTTATCATGTACAGAGAAGTTAGGGTGTGCTTGTAGCTCTTTCCGAGCTTTCAATACACACTTTCTCAGGCGAAATACTTGTGACTCAGTCACACCAAGTTGTTCAGCCTTAAGGAGGAGACGTCTTGAGGAGTTTATAAAGCCAGACAGGTTCGGGAAGAAGGTTGTAATTTTAACCTTTTTCTTTCGAAAGGTGTCCTGAAGAAACTTTAGAATTTCCATGGGTGATAAATCATCATCACCCTCCAGTTCCTTGGCTATTGCTGGGTCATTCCAGACCTCGCTACTAGCACTAGAGGCGAGCGACGAGGCCCCATCTGAGTCGTAATCCGAAAGGTCTTCATTTTTTTCCCCACACACCGAAACCGATGCTCTCATAACGGGAATATCGTCTTCTACTAAAGGTGCAGCTGTTTCCACAGCGGGAGTTTTAAAAACCGTAACAGGGATTAACGTTTTTATATCAGAGGCTTTGCACTCTCCTTCTGGAGCTGCTACTTCTTCTGCCTCCATTACTTCAGACACTTCATCGTCAGCAGGGCGCGGGACGAGAGCAGGTTTGTGGTTCTTGACTTTAGTTTCAGTAACCGGGGGGGTTACCACAACATCTTGGGGCATTGCGCTTGGTCCTTGTTCATGAGAGGAATGAACGGAAACGTCTTCTTCCATTTCAGCAAACACACTGAACCTATTCTGCAGCAGAAGACCAGCTGCAGGGGCTTCTGTTTCTAAAAAAGAAACATTACGTTCGTTCGACGGCGCTATCTTTTTCGAAACGCTCGCCTGTATGTCCTCATTACCGCTTCCTCTTTTATAACTCCTCCTGGAGGACACGGTAATAAAACCCGCGTCATCAGCCGGTGAATTATCGATTTCCGCGCTCGAATGTGAAGGCTGATCTGCCGTCCCAGATGCGTCATTATCATTGCGAAGATCGACATTTGGTTCTGTCCGTCTAGATGTGCCACTAGGATCGGCATTTGTTCCTGACTGTCTAGATGTGCCACCGGATATACACTTCGGACAAGCACCTTTTAAATGTCCGAAGGCACCACACGTGAAACACGTCATTGTCTCTGTTGCGATGTACATTCGATAATTTCGATTTTCAACGACCAATGTAGCTGAGGCATTGAGCGATTGAGCATTGTTTTTTAACACCATGTAACAGTGCCGCCGAAAGGACATGATATGGCGGACTGTAGAATCCGAACGCAAACGGAAGGGAATCATGGAGATTTTTGACACCACGGTGCCAAACTGTGTTAAAACGGACAAAATCTGTTCGTTTTTAACAAAAGGCGGTAAATTAGATAAAGTGATTTTCACCGCCGGTGAGTCCAACATACTAACGTTAACGAAAATATCTGGCGGTAAGGACAAACCAGTTTCAACCGCCTGAGCGACATAGCGCTCCTCGGAAAGAAAAACAACAACTCGTTGGTTCATCTTTGAAGCTGCTAACACATTTTCAAAACCAACGAGTTCACCCAAGCCCATCACGACGTCATCGACCCGAACCCCGTCGGGTGGACTAACTATTACCCCCATTTTTACGAGTAAGTGACTCGTAAATGCTGTTCTGCAAACGACTGTTTGCCATAGCGATAAATGAACCAAAACTAAGGAAATATTTGAAAAAGCAAAACAAAATAGAACCTATCGCAAGCAAAGCCTGCAGGCGAAGGTAAAAAGAAAAGAAATAGAATAAGGGAGCCGATAAACGACGATAATAAAGAACACGGCAAGCAGAGCACAGGCCCGAAGAACACAAGGTTCTTTAGGACTCGCACCAAACTCACCATGCGCGCTCTCTTTCTCTCTCTTGTCTCAACAAAGAAGGAAAAACACGGGGAAGACTTCACAAACACGTACAAGGACACAGAGGGAGCGAAAAGGGGGATGGGAAAGGCAACAACACAACACAGTACTCACAGCTCCTCACACACAGCAGCCATGATTGCCACACCCACGCACGACTCACCAACGACCAGCAGGGGGCGCGAGAGAGAGAGAGAGAGAGAGAGAGAGAGAGAGAGAGAGGAGAGAGAGAGAGAGAGAGAGAGAGAGAGAGAGAGAGAGAGAGAGAGAGCCAGATAGTGAGAGAGAGAGAGAGAGAGAGAGAATGAGAGAGAGGGAGAGCATGAGAGAGAGGGAGAGCATGAGAGAGAGAGAGAGAGAGAGAGAGAGAGAGAGATGAGAGAGAGAGAGAGAGAGAGAGAGAGAAGGTGAGAGAGAAGGTGAGAGAGAAGGTGAGAGAGAAGGTGAGAGAGAAGGTGAGAGAGAGGTGAGAGTGAAGAGCAGAAGAGATGAGAGAGAGAGAGAGAGAGAGGAGAACGAGAGAGAGAGAGAGAGAGAAAGAGAGAGAGAGAGAGAGAAGAGAGAGAGAGAAGGTGAGAGAGAGTGAGAGAGAGAGAGAGGGGGGAGAGAGAGAGGGAGAGAGGGAGAGAGAGGGAAGGGGAGAGGGTGAGGAGAGGGAGAGGGGGAAGAGAGAGAGAGAGAGAGAGGAAGGGACAAAATAAGGATATCAGATGCTTCTAACTTGAGTTATGATCTGGAAAATTATATTAAACTCGCAGAGTACCTGCCCAACGGGGCGATCTTGTTCCAAGCATGCAACATGTTCTTCTGACACATACCTTTATTTGGGCGGTGTACAGGCAAATGAAACAGCTCCCTCAATCGCTCCCAGAAATAAAACAAATACCCCAAATTCCGTGCATGAAGCAAAAACAGGCCGACAGCTTATACATTAAAAACACCTCACTGGACTGGGAAGCGTGGTGACAGTAAATACTGCACTGTACTGTGAAGGGTGGGGACTTGTGATACCTTCTCCCATCTTGGTGGCGATAACACGGTACACATTTACATAGAGAATTTGTATCCTCCCTCCAATCCCCTCCCCCCCAAGAGCACGGGCAAAAATAAAAAGAGCACGGGCAAAAATAAAACCACCCCAAAATACACTAATTGGGGCCTTGCTGATCCTTTATAGCTAGTCTGGATGTATTCAGCCCAGAACTGCAGGAGTACAGCGACAAACGCACATCGGTCCGTGAATTATCGTAAGGATTAAAGTACGCACGACTTTGACCTTTTGACCCCAAACTGGAATCAGTTCACTTTGTATTAAAGCCAATGGATGTGCCAAGTTTAATTGATATCCCTGCAGCGGATCACAAGTTATCATGGAAACAAAGTTTTTCAATTAAAGGCCACATGACCTTAAATATTTCTAAGCCAGAATTTTATCAGTTCATCTTTCTATTACAGTCCAACCTCGTGCCAATGAATGAATCAATGAGTGATCGTTTTACGGCCACTTGCCCCCGCTAGAACGGGGGTTAGCCTTGCGGGCCCCATGACAATCATGGTTCCCTGATTGAGGCAATGTTTTTATGGCCGGATGCCCTTCCTGACGCCAACCCTTGGTCGCCTCTTACGATGCGGAGGGATACGGTGTACCTATTCTAAATCGGGGTACACACCGGGATCATTCATCCCAGAAAGCTGGCACTCAAGTTTGGTTGAATTTCTAACAGTGGTTCTTAAGTTATCACGGTAACAAAAAAGGTCAATGGAGGGACGGTAGGGACAACCCGAAAACATAATTCCTCTGGTGTTCGGCTACGGTCATAAAAAAAAAGAACACTGGCCAATGTTGACTGAGGCATGCAACTCAAAGTAAACCATTCAGGGGTACAACTTGGAATGTCAAGGAAAGTGTGCAAAATGGTGACAGAACATTTCAGATTCACTGCAGTGACAGGTTGGGGACAAGGAGAGAGGAAAATCATGGGTACCGTATAATGGAGCACAGGTCTCTCATGCCGTAGTATTACCTTATCCAGTAATCGAGCCATGGTTCGAGGTGCAGGGCATTCCACGCCTTTTTCAACACACAGGTGGTCAAAAAACATCCTTGCCTCTGGAAGGTCCAAGCATAGCAAACAATAAGATTGGAAGCTACAGGAGGATGGAGTGACTATATAATAGGCTTCTCCTTTCGTACACAGCACAAAGCTGAGGGGTAGCATCATTGGTTGAGGGAGCGGATGTGCCGCTGATGCAATGTCCTCAGTAGGTTCGGGCAATAATTTGGCCAGGTGCCGGCAACAGGTCGCCTACCCTTCCCGACGTTCACCGTAGGATCATTAACATCCACAAACTAATGCTGGAAGACAGGCAACCCAGTTTACCTTCCATCCAAGGGATGACACACATACCTTGATGAATCACCAACATGCATTTTAAGGCAATTTTCCCTGCTAGAGCGGGGGTTAGCCTTGCGGTCCCCATGACAATCTTCTCCATTTTGCCCTATTTTCTGCATCTCTCCTTGTTAACCCCCTTGCCCGCATTTCTTCTTCCACCATCTTTAGCCAAGTCTTTCTCGGTCTTCCCCGTCCTCTACTTCCTTCTACATTAATTTCCATCACTCTTCTCAACCAGTCACTTTCATCCTTCCTCAACACATGACCAAACCATCTCAACCTGTTCCTCTTCACAGCATCAATCACAGGCAATATTCCCATCATCTTTCGCAATTCATCATTTGTCTTCCTCTCTCTCAACGATACTCCGCACATCCATCGAAACATTCGCATTTCCACCCTTTCCAGCCTTCATTGCTGCTCTACGTTCATTACCCATGTCTCGCTCCCATAAATAATAACACTTCTCACACATGCAGCATACACCTTTCCCTTCAGCTTCAGCGACACTCTCCTCATCAGCACGCCACTCAGTTCCCGAAACTTCTTCCATGCACATCTCACTCGAGCAACCGTTGCCGAGTCTGATCCACCTTCTCCATTCAGCATGTCTCCGAGGAAGCAAAATGTTTTCACACCTTCCAGCTTCACGCCGTCTCCAAGATCCAACTCAACATTTCCATCATCTGCAGCTCCCTCTGTGCACACCTTACATTTGAATGTAGCTGCCACACTGGTAAATGACCCTCTCAGACCACTACATTTTTGATGAACCCACTCAGCGCACATTGTACATTGAATGGAATTCACTCCGACACCCTTCCTGCACACAGCACACAGCCACTTCCCAGTTCTTTCCACCTCACCACATGCTTTACCACTTGCCATCACCTTCGTCTTTCCGATATTCACCTTCAGACCTTTTGTCTCCATACATTCCTTCCACCTGTTCATCTTTTCCTTCAGTCCATCCATACTTTCCGCAATCAACACCAGATCATCTGCATACAACAACTCCCACGGTAAACCCTCCTTTACGTTCTGAGTCAGCACCTCCATCACAGCTACAAATAGTAGTGGACTTAGTACCGACCCCTGATGCACTCCCACCTTCACCTCAAATTCACCACTGTTCCCGTCCTTCGTCCTTACAGCTGTGCGCGCTCTTTTGTACATTGCCATCACTACTCTGATCAACCATTCCTCCACTCCGAACTTCCTCAATGCCCATGTCAATACTTTGCGTGGAACCCTATCGAATGCTTTCTCCAGATCAACAAACCCAAAAAACAACTTCTTCCTCTTCTCCATGTACTTCTCCTGCAACTGCCTCACAATGAAAAGCATGTCTGTCGTTCCTCTTCCTGGAATAAATCCAAACTGCATTTCGTCGATCTTCACTTTCTTCCTTATCCTCCTCTCCAACACCCTTTCCAATACCTTCATTCCATGCTCCAATAACTTTATCGCTTGGTACGAGCCACCAGAGGGTCACCTTTCCCCTTGTATAGAGGGACGAGGGTACTCAGTTCCCAATCCACTGGAATGCGACCTCCTTTCACCACCAGATTACAGATCTCTGTCATTCTCTTCACACCCCCAACTTCCTGCTGCCTTCAACATATCTCCCACAACTCCCATCGGCCCTCCCGCTTTTCCACTCTTCATTGCTTTTATCGCTTCCTCAACTTCCTTCTCAGTTATCTTCTCTGCCGGTCCTAAAACTGGGTTACTCTCTATGTTGCCATCCCTTTCATTCTCTGTATTCAACAGCATTTCCATATATCTTTTCCATCTTCCTTTAATTCCATCTGGGTCGACAACGATTTGTCCCACTTCATCCTTCAAGCAACTCACCCCCATCACATCACACCTCTCTTTCGCTATGTGCTTTGCAATCCTGAATACTGCTTTCTCACCCTCTTCCGAATCCAAGCGTTCTCCGAACATTTTCCTCCATGCCTCCTGCGCCTTTGCTACGTCTTTCTTTGCAGCCTTCCTGGCTGCCTTATAACTTTAATGCTCTGCTGTTTCTGCTCCCGTACCCTTCGCCTTCTGCCACTCCTTGAACTTCTTCCTCTTCTCGTCAATCCTCTTTCCAACTTCATCATCCCACCACCATGTTTCCGAGTGCCTCGGTGGTCCTTTTGTCCATCCACATACCTCACCAACGGCTCCCAACAGACTAGCTTTCATTGACATCCAACCACTTTCAAGCTCAACCACATCATCCTCTACCCTACTCAGCCTCTCTTTAAAATGCCTCCCTTACTGTCACCTCTTTCAACCTCCACACCTTCATTCTCGGTTGGTACTTCACCCGCCGATCTCCTCGCACCTTTCACCCTTATGTCGCAGTCAACCAAGTGGTGATGTGAAACAGCCTCCTCCCCCGGGATCACCTTTGTGTCCCGGAGGTGCCCCCTATCTCGCCTACGCACCATCAGGTAGTCAACGGTTGTCGTCGACCCACCTGACGTGTATGTAACAAGCTTATTATCCTCTTTCTGGAACTGAGTATTACAAATCAACAAATCAGCTCCATCAGCAAACTCCAAAATCCTTTCACCTTCTCCATTTCTCACACCATATCCGTAACCCCCATGAACTCCCTCAAAACCATCCATACTCCTTCCCACATGTCCATTCTGGTCTCCTCCCACCACAACAACTTCCTCATCTTTCACGTTTTCAACGTTGGTGATGAATCACCCCGCCTGTGAAATGCCTTGGCTGGACAGCTTGGAGGTGAGTATAAATACCTATATACCATCCTGCCAGCTCATATACTGCGCTTATCAATATAATGTACATGGCTTTTCTCAGAGGATCATAATGAAAAAGGTAAGCAATTCATATGACAGAACAAAGATGTGCCTCACCTTCTGTTTCAAGCGTATCAGGTGCAGGGAAAGTAACATCGAGGATACGTGACAGCTCCGACAGCAGGGATACGCGACGGAATGGAGGAGTGAAGTCGACTTCCTGTTTTGGACCATCAGGACCATCGGGATGGTACTCAATTTTGTAACCTCCAGTGATATGCTTGACCATGCCTGGAGTGTGAAGAAATAATTATTTGAAGACAAGCACACAAACAGGTATGTAGACATTGATGTAAACGTTTTTTGTACATTGTCAAAAAACTCACCAGAGAGCAAATTTTCTGTAATCTCCATGAGGTCATTGTAGTCTGCATAAGCCATGTAGAATTCACACGTCGTGAACTCCGGATTGTGGGTGAGGTCAATGCCCTCGTTGCGGAACTGGCGCCCAATCTCGTAGACACGATCAAGCCCTCCAACAACCAGCATCTAAATTCGTGAGATTAATAAAAGGAATATATTTTAATATAGAATTATGATATTCCAACAAAAACTCCAAAGGGGACTTTAATATCTGAAAGTAAAAGTTGTTTGTTTGCTGCTACAAGAGCAAACTAGACCAGAACGCCACTCTTCGACGTCGACCGATGTGCCTCCGCCCACATTATTACATCATTATACATGCCTGGTGTTGGCTTAGCGGTTAGGGTGCCGGCTTGGGATCCCAGGATCCTGGGTTCGAATCCCGGTCAATCGGTGAATTAACACCAGGGGGATTGACTCAGCCTGTCATCCTTCCGAGGTCGGCAAATTGAGTACCAGCTTGCTGGGATGAATGATCCCGGTGTGTACTCCGGCTTAGAATAGGTACACCGTATCCCTGCACATCGTAAGAGGCGACTAAGGGTTGGCGTCAGGAAGGGCATCCGGCCATAAAAACATTGCCTCAAACAGGGAACCATGATTGTCATGGGGCCCGCAAGGCTAGCCCCTGCTCCAGCGGGGAAAATGGCCTTAAAACTATCATTCATTTATACATACTTGTACCAGGTTTGATTTCAATGCATTCAGCTGTTCTCAAGTATCACATTTTTACCTGACATGACCTCTGACCTCACCAAAATCATGTCACTCCTCACCTTTGATGCTAAAATATAATCGGTTCATTTTTGCATCATAATATATATTTATTCCAAGTTTGGTCAGGATCCCATGATTGGTTCACAAGTTATCACGGTAACATGATTTTTTGCGAACATGACGTTTGACCTCTTAACGCACAAATGTAATCAGTTCATGTTTACATCATTATACATACTTGTACCAAGTTTGATTTAAATCCCTTCAGCTGCTGTCAAGTTATTACATTTTTACCTGACATTACCACTGACGTTTGACCTCTTGATGCCATAATTCAATCAGTTCATCTTTGCATCATATATACCGATACCAAATTAGTTCAAAATTCCATCACTTGTTCACAAGTTGGCGTGGCAACATAAATTTTGCTTAACATAACCTCTGACCTTTTACCTCGAGACCCCAAAATCTAATAATTTCATCTTTACCTCATTATACATACCTGCACCAAGTTTGACTAAGATCCCTTCAGCTGTTCTTAAGTTATTGCAGTAACAAAATAATTGTAACTTAACATGACCTCTGATCTTTGACCTGTTGACCCCAAAATCGAATAATTTTATCTTTGCATTATAATATATAATTATACCAAGTTTGGTGAAATTCCCATGACTGGTTCACAAGTTAGCTTGGTAACAGTATTTTTACCTGACAGGACATCTGACATTTGACCTTTGACCTGTTGACCTCAAAATGTAATCAGTTAATCTTTACATCATTATACATATCTGTACCAAGTTTGAATTATATCCCTTCAGCCGTTCGTAAGTTATAGACCCATTACAGACTTTATTTGACCTTTGACCCTAAAATCAAATCAGTTGATCTTTGCATCATAATATATACTTGCACCAAATTTGGTCAGAATCCAATCACCGTTTCACAAGCTATCGTGATAACAGGATTTTTCCCGAAAATGACCTCTGACCTTTGACCCCAAAATCTAATCAGTTCATCCTTACTTCACTATACATACCTGCATCAAGTTTGCCTAAGATCCCTTTAGCCGTTCTCAAGTTATCGCAGTAATGAAAACCGACCATGGATGGACAGCCGATAATGATATGATAATGTGGGCAGAGACATATCGGTCAATGTCGTGACGTTGAAGCGTGGCGTTCTAGTTGAACATGTATTAAGGACACAGTTATTTGTCTGGCATACGGCCCAGGTGAGAGGGGGGTTTTGTTCATTTTAGATTAGAGAGGTTAACAAACGTCTCATACGGTTAACAAACTTCAGAAAAAACAACAAACGTTGTTTTTACGGGGGCCATACACGAGTAAATACAATTTCTGCATGCACAGGTGGGGAAGGAAATTTGTTGCAAATTGTATCGTAACTACAAACATTCCGCAAAATTATTTTCACACCTTGAGATAAAGTTCTGGAGCAACACGCATGTACAGGTCCATGCTCAACTGATTGTGATGCGTGATGAATGGCCGTGCCGTGGCACCTCCCGGGATCATGTTCATCATCGGCGTTTCCACCTGAAAGGCGATTACATGCATGCAAAAATTAATTATATATCCAAACAAACACAATTATGCTTTCAAACACTTCATCATTTTTGTTTCTTGGTGACCGTTGTATAGATTTGCACAGCATTTCCTGGTATAAAGTGTATTTTACCCACTACAAGGTATTGTTACGGGTTCCTCTATGATCTCCTGGTCTCGGTACACCTCCGAACCCCGAGAGGAGCCACGGCAGAAAAATATGTTACTCTGTGTTAGAAATCAATAGTGAAACCACACCAATGATTATAAATGAACAAATAATATATTGAAAATCACACAGGAATAACGGCACAACAAATGGCAATTAAGAGTGCACTCTATATACCATCAATAAAGTCAGATAACTCACTGCGCTCCCAGCGAGTGAAAAGGACACTCCTCAATGTCTCTATAACCTTTTCCAAGGCGAATGTGATTCGCTCCAGCGGTCGCTAGAACGATATCCAGTCGAAGCCCAAATCTCGCTCTCCAGTCGATATTCGAATCGCGTACAGTTGACAATGGTGGTCGCCCCGCCAAAACTGTACAACGGCGCCCTTCAGAGGAGCACCTTCACCGCTCACTCAGCGAACTGCAACGTAATTGGAGACGAAGCGGTCGCACACACACATCCCCGACAAACGGTAGGATGTTGGGGTGAAGATGACGCGAGGCAAAAGCTTTGTAGGTGTCCGAAGCGCGGGGTTCAAAATGGCCGACGGCTCTTACTTGAGCCGATGCGACTAGGCGAGGATTCGTCGAAATCTCAGGGACCAAATCTGACCGCAGACTTTCCACTCCAGCGATAATTCCTGTCGCCGGATGTCCCTTCAAGGAACTCAAAATTCCCTCGCGACTTTCGGTAGACCAGGCTCGCTATGGAGCCTTGACGTCACGCGTCTTCTCCAACTTTGCTCGCGCCACCTCTCCCTCTTCACCCCCTCGTCTTCCGGTTCGGTTTCCAGTATCATTTTAAGTTAACCTTTTTAACTTTAGATAGCTGTTCCTGAATAATAAACCTTTTGAGAATAATAATAGTACATAATATCAGAAATATGTCAAGTGGGTGAAAACCACAACAGCGGAAGTGACGAATCCGTAACAGTATAGTATTGCAAAGTACAAGCTTGGAATTTGGCACACTGATGTAAAAAGGATTACGAGTGAGCCTGTGACTGTGTACACAAACGTGCACACAGAAAGAATGGGAAACGTTTGTAAAAATATGTAAACGTGTACACACGTTCTGTTGCCAATCTAAACTAGAAAAGGAGCCTGCATCTAAATCCAGTCTCCATCCGTCCGTCCGTTCTGGGCATGGTTTATGCCACAGGCCTATCAGATCGGTGGGCGTGGTTTATGCCACAGGCCTATCAGATCGGTTCACTCTGGCGATGGGTGGGGTGAAGAGAGAGACCTGGGGCCTGCAATGTTTTTGTTTAATCGCCACCATGTTGTTTGTAGACTTTTTTTTTTTCATACACGTATTGGTGCCGTTTCACTTTTATAGATACGTATTGGTGGCTGCATTCATTAGCCTAAGTTATTTTTATATAACATTATTACATAAAATATTATCTATATATATAAAACACAGTTTGTGTGTGTGTGTGTGTGTAATGTTACCGGAAGACTCCTAAACGGAGAGGCTCACGTACTTGATATTTGGCACAGACATGGCCATTGAGCCTGGGACGAACATGGCCGACCTAAAAATCGATTTCATAATATTTTTTTACCATATTTTTACCTCAGCGCGAAATATTATGACCGGAATCTGACCGGTAGCAGAGCAGCGACCTGATTCGCTCAGAGCGATCACGTGATGTTCGTTGCCGCCATTAACTCAGTTACGCGTTCGCACGTATTTCAGAGCGAAAAGCAATTGCGTTTTTGCCGGGTACTTCTGCATGATTAGCATTTAGCATGATTTAGCATGATTTAGCATAGATAGTAGCATGTTTCACATAGATTTTTTTTTCAGCGAGCAGAAGTACCCGGCATTGTACGAATAATATATAGATAGTGCCGTGTAGGGCGGAGTGATGTCGCTGTGGGAGGGACCGAGCAAGGTCGCTGTGGGCGGGACCGAGCGAGGTAGCTGTGGGCGGGGCCGGGCGAGGTCGCTGTGGGCGGGGCCGGGCGAGGTCGCTGTGGGCGGGACCGAGCGAGGCAGCTATGGGCGGGGCAGAGAGAGGTCGCTGTGGGCGGGGCCGGGCGAGGTCACTGTGGGCGGGACCGAGCGAGGTCGCTGAGGGCGGGGCCGAGAGAGGCCGCTGTGGGCGGGGCCGAGCGAGGTCGCTGTGGGCGGGGCCGAGCGAGGTCTGCGTTAGTGCGTTGCCGTTGCCGTTACCTGGTATAAAAAGATGGTGCTTGATGCTCTCTGCGTCAAGATACGGACTTGATGTCCGTCAAGATACGGACTTGATGTCCGTATCTTTACAACAGACATTCCAATGATGATGATGATAAATGTAATACCACTCAAGGAAGGCCCACAACTCAAGAGAGTGGAAAAAAACAATAAAATGAACAAAAATACGGGGAAGGAGAAGCAACCACTCAGAAGAATGACAGAAAATCATTTCCCTTAAATTTACCGTGTTCACCAACTAGCACGACCAGATACAGGACACCAAAATAATTTCCCTTACACATATCGTGTCCACCAACCAGCAAGACCATACCACTTACCTCTGGATCAAACTGTATTTCAAATATTCAAACGGTTTTTACATGCTGCCATCTCCTAGCAACCAATGAAATTTTTCAAAAATATTGTAGTACATTAATTTTTTTAATAATGTACCATATTTACGGCAGTATATTTATTTACGCCATGAGTAAGGAAGGAAAATTTCCAGCGCGCTGATTCGCTCATTCGCGCTCATTGATGACGATCACGATCACGTGATGACGTGATCACGAATGATGTTCGTGATGCGATCACGTGATGTTCCTTGCCGCCATAAACTCACAGCAAGTAGCATAGATTTTAGCATGATTAGCATTTCGCATGATTTAGCATGATTTAGCATAGATAGTAGCATGTTTCACGTAGATTTTTTTCAGCGAGGAATATTATACACGGATTCTGACCGGTGGCAGAGCAGCGCGCTGATTCGCTCAGAGCGATCACGTGATGTTCCATCCCCGCCGCCAGTTGGCTTCACTTTTCACGGAGTATGAGCGTTCTATATATTTTCAATTCAGTGCGCCCGACTCGCTCACGTACTTGATTTGTACCCGGCAGAAGTACTTGCCGGGTACTTGATTTGTACCCGGCCATTGGGCCTTCACGGTGTAATTTGTGCGAGTCTTTTGTCCGAGTGAGCTTGAGTCGAGAGGGCGAATGTACGGGTTGGGAATGTACGGGTCTCCCTTCCCCCACCCGGCAACGCCGGTACTGGAGGGCATCACAGGATCGGTGAGTCTCCAAAATCCGCTTCGTGCTGTTGCGAAGATTCAGGACGATGTCGCGATTGTTGTGCTGCTCTCCGACCATGAGAACTGCAACGTCATTGTTGACTGGCCCTCCCCTCCCCTCCCCTCCCCCCTACCCCCTCCCTTTTCCCCCTCCCTCTACCACTCCCCTCCCCTCCCCCTCCACCCTCCACTCTCCCCCTCCTCCCCCCTCTTCTCCCTCATCCCCCCCCCCACTCTTCTCCCTCATCCCCCCCCTCTTCTCCCTCATCCCCCCCTCTCTTCTCCCTCATCCCCCCCCTCTTCTCCCTCATCCCCCCCCCTCTTCTCCCTCATCCCCCCCCCATCTTCTCCCTCATCCCCCCCCTCCCATCTCCCCCTCCCCATCCCATCCCTCCCTCTTCTCCCCCTCCCCATCCCCCCCTCTTCTCCCCTCCTGCCGGGTACTCCCCCCCCCCTCTTCCCCCCTCCCCCCCTCTCCTCCCCTCCCCCCCCGTTCCCCTCCCCTCCCCTCCTCTTCCCCCTCCCCTCCCCTCCCCCACCCGGCAATGCCGGGTACTTCTGCTAGTAAATAATAAGTTATTTTTAATTCTTCATGTATACATCTTTACTCTTTCTCAGAAAGTTGCTCTTTACTCTCTCTCATAATGGATTAATTCGTCTGTTAAAGCTGCAAAATAAATGGAACGTAATTACTACATTTGCCGGTTGTTGTTGTTGTTTAACACAACGTAATTACTCTTGGAGAAATATTTAACTGACGTTGGACTAAATGTTTTTTGTAGCGATTTGGTACATTTGAAGATTTACACGTGTGCACGATTAACAAACGGACCGTGTACACGTTTAGCAAAGGGCACATTAAAAGGTGACTCAATGGTCAAATGTGAAGAAGAAGAAGAATAAGAATCAAAAGGTTTTTAAGTGAATTAAATACCCAATTAAAAATCCATTAAAAAATTTGGACAATAAATTATTTCCACTCTATTGACACTCCATCAACTACCAGATCAAAGTACCCAAGAGAATAATCTACAAATTGCAAGGAAGAAATCTCATTATCGTGATTCTAAACATTAGAGATAATCAAAACCATTAATACCTCCAAGAAGCCCATCTCATCCAGGAATTTTCGGACATAGTTGATGATCTTTGCCCGGGTGGTAAACTTTTGTCTGACGTAGTCATTAAGGATAAGATCCAGATAGCGTTGACGATACCTGGTTTCCTGAAACAATGGAGGTTGTTGCAGTTGGGGGGAAAACACAAGTTTAGTATGGTAAGAATATTTTTCATGCTCCAGCTGGAGAATTGAACATTACAAGGAGACATGTGCTTGTGTTTATAACCTTGTCACGCAAGCCAAAGTGCAGATGGGGCATCATGTGCAGGCAGGGTGACAGGATCTGCAGCTCAGTTGGGATGATGCTCAGCTCCCCCTTGCGAGTCTTTCCGGGGTGACCTTTAACCCCGAGGATGTCTCCCCGGCGTACACGGCCATTTATTTTAAAGTATTCCTCTTCAGTCGGGAAAAATCTAGATGGGAAATAAACATACAATACAAAATATATTGTTCTCTTCCTCTTGTGTTACATCACAGGTGCATTATAATAATTAGTACCCTTCTCGGCCCACCTACAGTGGGCAATGTGCTGTGGCACATTCTTGGGTATGTATATTAAAATTTGTAATTTTTGAAAGACATTTTTATTGATCACAACACATAATTTTGAAAAGGTTCCATTATATTATGAAGAAGGTAAAGGAAGATGATTTTGCAATACTGGTTACCACCAAAGGTTACCACCAAAGGTTACCACCTCTTCCGCTCCCTCTTTTTATATATTTTGTTTGGTTGATTTGTTTGTGAAATAAATGTTAGCTCTTTCACGAGCCTCGATTCAGTATACAAAAAAAGAAAGAAAAAAAGAAGAAAATGGCTTCCATTATATAAATAAAAAATATAAAAAGAATTACAGATGCGGGGTTTGGGGATTGCCAGACTCATCGGGTTCCTCTCAACCTCCGAACTTGATGCCACTGGTCACGTACAACTCCTCGGTCCGGCGGGTTGCCAATAAAATCAGCCACGATTGTTTTATCCTCAATGTATACCGTAGTGAACACACATTCATGTTAAAATATTGGCCTTTAAGATCTACCTTTATGAAGGGGGACAGACATCTGGGCAAACACACAAACTGACATTGTGTTTTATATGGTAGATATACAGTCGTCGCCTACACCTCTCGTGACTGTGTGTATATATGTATATATGTATATATATATATACTAGCAGAAGTACCCGGCATTGCCGGGCGGGGGAGGGGAGGGGGAGGGGGAAGGGGAGGGGAGGGGAGGGGAGGGGGAAGGGGAGGGGAGGGGAACGGGGGGGGAGCGAGCCCCTTGGCAAAGCGAGCGATTTTTTTTTTCATAGCGTCATAGCGTTCATCGCGTCATAGCGTTTCATAACGTCATAGCGATTTTTTTTTTCATAGTGTCGTAGCGTCATTGCGTTCATAGCGTCATATCGTTCATAGCGTCATAGCGTTCATAGCGAATTTTTTTTTTTCATAGCGTCATAGCGGTCATAGTGTCATATCGTTCATAGCGTTCATAGGGTTTCATAGCGTCATAGCGATTTTTTTTTTCATAGCGTCATAGCGTTCATAGCGTCCATAGCGTCATCACGTGATCGCTCTGAGCGAATCAGCGCCCACCTGCTCTGATTCCGTGCGCTGAAATGCGCTGAGGTAAATATGAATAAAAAATATGGATCGTCAAATATTTTGAGTTCGGCCATGTTCGTCCCAGACTCAATGGCCATGTCTATGCCAAATATCAAGCACGTAAGCCTCTCCGTTTAGGAGTCTATCGGTAACATTACATACACACACACACACACACACACACACACACACACACACACACAAACTGTGTTTTATATATATATATATATATATATATATATATATATATATATATATATATATTACATATACATACATATATACAGTTGTGGCCAAAAATATTGGCACCCGTGCACTTTTTTTTAACTAACTCGCAATTTGCTCAAAAAATAAGTTTAAATTGACAAACGTATTTGGTCTCCACAATTCTTTGTTTCACTGTTAATATTACAGAACGTTTGTTTTTGATTCAGAACTTAATATATCCTTTTAAATCAGAAAATCAAAAGAAATGGCATTGACAATATTATTGACACCCTAGGCTTAATATTTGGTAGCACGGCCTTTGGACAAAATAACTGCAGTCAAGCGCTTCCTGTAGCCATGAATGAGCTTCCTGCACCTCTCTACTGGCAGTTTGGCCCACTCTTCTTGTGCAAACTGCTCCAGTTCTCCCATCTGCTGTTTTCATATCTCCCCACAGGTGTTCAATCGGATTTATATCTGGACTCATTGCTGGACGCTTCAGAATAGTCCAGCGTTTTGTCTGGAACCATTCCTGGGTGCTTTTTGAAGTGTGTTTGGAGTCATTGTCCTGCTACAAGACCCATGACCTTCGACGGAGACCCAGCTTTCTGACACTGGGTTGAACATCGCGCTCCCCAATGCCTCGGTAATCTCCTGATTTCATGATGCCATGCACACATTCAAGGTACCAGTGCCAGAGGCAGCACAGAAACCCCAAAACTTCACTGAATCTCCTCCATGTTTGATGGTAAGAAGGTGTTCTTTTCTTTGAAGGCTTCATTTTGTTTTCTGTAAACACAGATGATGCGCTTCACCAAAAAGCTCTAATTTGGTCTCACCTGTCCACAGGACATTCTCCCAGAAGGATTTTGGCTTGTTCAGGTGTGTTTTGGCCTCCTCCAGTCAGGCTTCTCAGCAGTGGGGTCCTCCTGGGTCTCCTACCATAGAACCCCTTTCATTGAGTTGGTGACGGATCGAGCGAGTTGAAACCATCGTACCTCGTGTCTGAATTTCAGCTTGAATCTGTTTGGCAGTTGATCGAGGTGCTTTCTCCACCATTCGATCAATCTTTTGCTGCAATCATTGATCAAGTTTTCTCTTGTGGCCATGTTCAGGGAGGTTGGCTACAGTGCCATGGGCTTAAACTTCCTGATAGCATTGCGTACGGTGGACACAGGAACATCAAGGTCTCTGGAGATGGACTTGTAGCCTTAAGATTGTCCGGGCTAGGCTACAATCTTGTGTCTGAGCTCCTCAAACAATTCTCTGGTTTTCTTTCTTTTCTCCATGCTCATTGCGGTACACACAGTGACACAAAACAGCAGAAAGACTCCTTTTCTCCATTCAAACTGGTTGAATGAGTGATTTTTATATTGCAGGCACCTGCAACTCACCACAGGTGAGTTCAATTCCAAGGTAAAGGAGAATCACCTGCTTGAAATCTAATTATTTCTAGCAACGTCTAAAAGGTGGCAATGGTATTGTCCGGGCCATTTTAGGATTTATGTGTGGAATAAGCTTAGATTTCGTAATTTTTTCAGCTTTTTTTGTTTTGTTCCACTGCAAACCAAAGAAATACATATGTGAATACCCAATGATTTTTTAATTTCAACAATTTTCTGGAGGAAATGGTGCATTATTTGAAAAAAGTGCAAGGATGCCAATATTTTTGGCCACGACAGTATATATATATATATATATATATATGTC
This sequence comes from Myxine glutinosa, assembly GCF_964187855.1. Lineage (NCBI taxonomy): Eukaryota > Metazoa > Chordata > Myxini > Myxiniformes > Myxinidae > Myxine > Myxine glutinosa. Next base: position 37,513,289 of record NC_136266.1, on the reverse strand, counting down.
GTGGCAATGATTGGGGGCCACCCATATATCTCCCACCTTCTCCATTAAAATACTGAGTATTGGCCCCCCGCTGTACCCTCCCAAACCTCTTGAGGGTAGTCTAAGACCATACATGATAACTCCATTTCCCACTCGAAGACCTCCCTGGGAGATCTATCGCTCCCACGGCTCCCACGATCATTGGATTCCTCACACACTAAAAGTGAAATATTATGTCCTCCCTGTGGCCTTGCAGCCCGCTCAGGCTCCTCACTGTCTGGGCCACCTCTTTGATCTCCCAGTATGGGATGAGGGTAGGAGACATGGTAAGAACTATGTATAGGACCAGCTTGACGGATGGAACTCTAAGATTTTCAGTGTATGGCCTCGGGGCGCTTCCTTGTGCATTGTACGCATCACGGCTAGCTTCTGGCTAATGTGGGTCATGCTGCCGTGTACCGGGCGCGGCCGGCTTGGCGCATACTTTGAAAATATTCCGTGCATGTAACAGGCTCTTGTAATAAACACCGTGTGAACAGTTCTGTGTGCTTCCCGGGTATTACTCGGGGTGGAGGGGGGGGGGGGGGGATCGGAGACGTGGGAAGCAGACTGTTGCTACCACATATACAATACATAACCAAAAGTTTGCGGTCACCCCTTCTAATTAGTGGATTCGGCTATTTCAGCCACACCCATTGCTGACAGGTATATATAATCAAGCACACAGCCATGCAATCTCCATGGACAAACATTGGCAGTAGAATGGGCTGTACCGAAGAGCTCAGTGACTTCCAACATGGCACCGTCATAGGATGCCACCTTTCCAGTAAGTCAGTTCATCAAATTTCTGCCCTGCTAGAGCTGCCCCAGTCAACTGTAAGTGATGTTATTGTGAAGTGGAAACATCTTGGAGAAACAACAGCTCAGCCGCAAAGTGGTAGGCCACACAAGCTCACAGAACGGGTCCGCCGAGTACTGAAGCACGTAGCGCGTTAAAAATAGTCTGTCCTCGGTTGCAACACACTTCCGAGTTCCAAACTGCCTCTGGAAGCAACGTCAGCATAACAACTGTTTGTCGGGAGCTTCATGAAATGGGTTTCCATGGCTGAGCAGCAGCACACAAGCCTAAGATCACCATGCGCAATGCCAAGCGTTGGCTGGAGTGGTGTTAAGCTCGCCGCCATTGGACTCTGGAGCAGTGGAAACACGTTCTCTGGAGTGATAAATCACGATTCACCATCTGGCAGTTCAACACACTAATCTGGGTTTGGCGGATGCCAGGAGAATGCAACTGCCTGAATGCATAGTGCCAACTGTAAAGTTTGGTGGAGGAGGAATAAAGGTCTGGGGCTGTTTTTCATGGTTCGGGCTCAGCCCCTTAATTCCAGTGAAGAGAAATCTTAACGCTACAGCATGCAATGACATTCTAGATGATTGTGTGCGTCTAACTTTGTGGCACCAGTTTGGGGAAGGCCCTTTCCTGTTTCAGCATTACAATGCCCCCATGCACAAAGCGAGGTCCATCCAGAACTGGTTTGTCAAGATCAGTGTGGAAGAACCTGAACCCCAACGGACACCTTTGGGATGCATTGCAACGCCGATAGCGAGCCAAGCCTAATCGCCCAACATCAGTGCCCGATCTCACGAATGCTCTTGTGGCTGAATGGAAGCAAATCCCCGCAGCAATGTTCTAACATCTCGTGGAAAGCCTTCACGGAAGAGTGGAGGCTGTTATAGCAGCAAAGAGAGAGACCAACTCCATATTAATGCCCATTAATTTGGAATGAGAGGTGTGATGTTCACTCTGTGCATTCGCAATTCGTGGCATTTTTCATGCATCATGAACCGCCGATAACCTATTCCCCAAGTTCCCATTGAAACAATGCCCCGACATTCGTGGAATTTTCCAGGAACATATCCCTCGGGGATGTTGGGGTTTGACAGTACAAAAGAAATTCGAAAATTTCGCGCTATTGAAGCAGTCTTGTACACCACCCTATTGACCATGTCCAAGAACAGAAAACTGGAGGTTATTTGATGTATTTAAAAGGTGATTTATGTTCTAGTGTTCAAGTGTATCATTCAATTTAAATAAAATAAAGATTGTAAAAGTTGTATAAATAAATTCTGCGTCTTACCACCGTTTTACCCTATTTATATTATTAGTTTGTATTACATCACCCAATCTAACACGTTATGTTACTTTCTTTTGTGCCGGTTTATGTCCTTTATACCGTCCTTAAAAACTAAGTTTTATGTTTGGAATGATTTTCAATGTTGTCTGACTGCCAAGCAGGCAGACAGATCATTTAAAAAAAAATCTTATTCCTCGCTGCACATGTGTGGTCAGGGCGAATTCGGAGCCAAAGTACGGTAAACCAGCAAACACATTCTTGTTCCGATTAATGTTCAAAACATAACATTTGATTTACATAGGTTGTTCCTCGATCATAAACTGATATGCAGACAGATGGACGGACAGACTGACATGAACCAATAGCTTAAGCCCGCTTTTCGCTTCGCGTGCACGGGGTAATTACAATTTCCGTGTGCAACGTCTGCTTTTGCATCACAATGTTCACACAACAGAAAACATTGTATAACATGAGGCAAAAAAATATTTTCTCTCAAAACCAGACAGACACCAATAACTTATTACCTGGCATTTGACATGACCTGCAGCTTCACTCCATCGCCGCGAAGATCGTAGAAGATGAGTTTGGCACCTGACACTCGCTTGGCATATATACGCCCTTGGGATCGGTGGAGGGGCCAGGATTAAAGTGAAAATAATGTTTTCACATGTGTTCAGATTTACCTCGGATCATTCAAAAAACATTTGGCATTCTGAAAATGAATCTTTGAGGATCCTTTAACAAAGCATGAAAGAAAAGGTTTTGACACCATGCAATATAAACTAAAGCTGAGTTTGTGTCTGTGGGTCATAAACGCTGCTCATTCTACAGGCAACGCCTTCTCTCCTCTCCCCCAGTGTCACAAGCACCACCTTTTAGCCAAGATACACCTTTCTCTGTTCCAAACAAAACGATAGCCCATGTTTGCTTCCGCTCTCCCTCTACCTCTACCTCCCACTTCTCACCCCCCTCACTTCCTCTCCTCCTTCTTTCCTTCTCCCCCCCTTCTTTCTCTCCCTTCACCCTCTCAACATTCCCATCACGAAGCGACTCTGCATGGCCAGCAACGCCAGGTACCTTTGCTGCTGTAATATAAAATGAAGCGACTTCTCAGGCTCTATCAACTACCAAGTATATACAAACTTCATTTTGCTCTGTATGGTTATTGTGATGAGGTTTTGATCAAAATAGCAAAAATGCATATTGTTTTGCTGTGAAAACTGCAACGTGACTTCCTTAAACATTCCTTTAGTTCAAGCCCATCTCAATCACACGTGACCTCAAAGGTCAAACCAACAGATATGGTTGCAATTCAAAAATATGTGTTCGTTCTTTTTCTCCAGATTGTCGATCTTTAACTTCCTCATGACATTTTGTTTGTCCGAAAACAATTTATTTCTGCAGGACGATGACAAATTGTATATTTTGACAAGTTTCCCTTTCTTTTGAAAATGTCTCATTTTCCAGTAGGCAAAATAAATAAATAAGTAAAAACCTGCCAATGCAGTCGTATCGTATCCTGAGTAGGAGACATCAATTTATAATCGTGACCCTTTTCCTTGCCCGGTCTAGATGCAGGTTTCTCAAATGGAACATGTTTCAATTGTGGAGATCAGTCAATTACGCTCCCAAGGTGGGACCAAATTGCTTTGCTACACCAGCAATACAATAAACCTCGGCTAACCTGACCGAAAGGGAACACCTGTCCAAAAAAGCAATTATTTTGGCCAATTATGAAAATGATGCTAAAATGAAGAACTAGTCTGGCTGGTGATGGTTAGTGTCTATCTGTGTCGGCGGACAGGCAGAATAATTGATGGAATTAACACAACGTTGATCGAGATATTCGAACCCATGCGGAAAAACAAGGAGAAGCCGATGTTTCGGGCGTTAACCCATCATCCTCTGTTCTGATGAAGGATTACTGCCAGAAACCTCAGCCACTCCTTGCTTGCTATGGTGGTTAACATACCTCAATAAATTTCCTGTTCATTCAATTAATCATCACTCTTTTTAAAAATACAAATATTCATATTTAGTGTTCAGAAAGTATTCAGACCCCTTCACTTTTTCACATTTTGTTATGTGGCAGCCTTATGCTGAAATCGTTTAAATTCATTTTTTCCCTCATCAATCTACACTCAATACCCCATAATGACAAAGAGAAAACAGAATTTTAGAAAGTTTTGCAAATTTATTAAAAAGAAAAAACTGAAATATCACATTGACAAAAGTATTCATACCCTTTGCTATGACACTTGAAATTTAGCTCAGGTGCCTCCCATTCCTCTTGATCATCTTTGAGATGTTTCTACACCTTGATTGGAGTCCAACTGTGGTAAATTCAATTGACTGGACATGATTTGGAAAGGCACACACCTGTCTATATAAGGTCTCACAGCTGACTATGCATATCAGAGCAAAAACAAAAAACCAAAATCTCTGCTGCATTGAAGGTTCCCAAGTGCCACCAATCCTGGTGTTGGGCTAGCGGCTAGGGTGCCAGCTTAGGATCCAAGGATCCTGGGTTCGAATCCCGGTCGATCGCTGAATTAACGCCAGGGGGGTTGACCTAGCCTGTCATCCTTCCGAGGTCGGCTATTTGAGTACCAGTTCACTGGTAATTCCCTGCTTGTCGTAAAAAGGCGACAAAAAGGGTTGGCGTCAGGAAGGGCATCCGGCCGTAAAACATTGCTTCAAAAAGGGGACCAAAAAACAACAACAACCACGGTCGCCGAAACGGCCAACCCCCGCTTTGCGGGGAAAAATGGCCTCTAAACGGTGGTTTTTATTGAAGGTTCCCAAGAGCACAGTGGCCTCCATAATTCTTAAATGGAAGAAGTTTGGAACAACCAGGACTCTTCCTAGAGCTGGCCGCCCGGCCAAACTGAGCAATCGGGGGAGAAGGGCCTTGGTAAGATAGGTGACCAAGAACCCGATGGTCACTGGCTGAGCTCCAGAGATCCTGTGTGGAGATGGGAGAAACTTCCAGAAGGACAACCATCACTGCAACACTCCACTGATCTGGGCATTATGGCAGAGTGGCCAGACGGAAGCCTCTCCTCAGTGAAAGACACATAAAAGCCCGCTTGGAGTTTGCAAAAAAGCACCTAAAGGACTCTCAGACAAGATTCTGTGGTCTGATGAAACCAAGATTGAACTGTTTGGCTTCCGTCTGGCCACTCTGCCATAAAGCCCAGATCGGTGGAGTGTTGCAGTGATGGTTGTCCTTCTGGAAGTTTCTCCCATCTCCACACAGGATCTCTGGAGCTCAGCCAGAGTGACCATCGGGTTCTTGGTCACCTATCTTACCAAGGCCCTTCTCCCACGATTGCTCAGTTTGGCCGGGCGGCCAGCTCTAGGAAGAGTCCTGATTGTTCCAAACTTCTTCCATTTAAGAATTATGGAGGCCACTGTGCTCTTGGGAACCTTCATAGCAGCAGAATTTTTTTTGTGGGCTTCCCCAGATCTGTGCCTCGACACAATCCTGTCTCTGAGCTCTGCAAGCAGTTCCTTCGACCTCATGGTTTGGTTTTTGCTCTGATATCCATTGTCAGCTGTGAGACCTTATATAGACAGGTGTGTGCCTTTCCAAATCATGTCCAATCAATTGACTTTACCACAGGTTGACTCCAATCAAGGTGTAGAAACATCTCAAAGATGATCAAGAGAAATGGGAGGCACCTGAGCTAAATTTCAAGTGTCATAGCAAAGGGTATGAATACTTATGTCAATGCGATATTTCAGTTTTTTCTTTTTAATAAATTTGCAAAACTTTCTAAAATCCTGTTTTCTCTTTGTCATTATGGGGTATTGAGTGTAGATTGATGAGGGAAAAAATGAATTTAAACGATTTCAGCATAAGGCTGCAACATAACAAAATGTGAAAAAAGTGAAGGGGTCTAAATACTTTCTGAATGCACCCAGTACAGACAGACCAGGGGAGCAATGAATACAAATTAAAAATCAAATGGCATGCTGTAAAGCGCATACCTCTGCCAGACTGAACAGTTAACCCTTTGTATCCCATAGATAGGCCAGATATGCATCCGGACCTCAACCAAAATCGAATCTGCTTGTTGCTGTCACCTACCCAACTCATATACAAAGTTTCGTTCAAATCCGTCAATAACTATTTGAGATATCGTGCAAAAAAACATTTCGGCCCTCTCTATCTCACAAGGGTAAAGAATCACTTAAAAAATTATCGTATACAGCTTCACCGAAATTGAATTAATTTGTCCTCGTCACACATCCAACCTGTCCACCAAGTTTCGTAAAAATTCGTCCATTTTGAGGCATCCTGCTAACAGACAAGTGTCCACCCTCTGGAACATGAACCGGGGTCAAACAAAAAACTCGTTAAATATTTAATGTGTCCCCCAATGTTGATTACATAACCAAAGTTTAATTTTAAAATATTTAAATTGTGCCCGTAATTGCATTTTTGGTATTGACATTTTGACCCCACCCCAAGGGGCAGGGCCAAGATGATACTGCTCTTGCACATTTTTGCCAGGTGGTGATCATAGCTACCAAGTTTGGCGAAATCCTGCACAAGTGTTTAGGAGATGATGGACAGACAAAAAAACAAAAAAAAAAACACCTTTAGAGGCCATTTTTCCCCGCAAGCGGGGGTTGGCCTTTTTCGGGAACTGTGGTTGTTGTTGTTTTTCGGTCCCCTTTTTGAAGCAATGTTTTACGGCCGGATGCCCTTCCTGACGCCAACCCTTTTTGCCGCCTTTAACGACAAGCAGGGAATTACCAGTGAACTGGTACTCAATTTGCCGACCTCGGAAGGATGACAGGCTGAGTCAACCCCCCTGGCGTTAATTCAGCGATTGACCGGGATTCGAACCCAGGATCCTAGGATCCTAAGCCGGCACCCTAGCCGCTAGCCCAACGCCAGGGATTGGGCATACTCTAATGATGGACAGACAGACGGAGCATATTACAATATACCCCTGGTTTTTTTTTCAAAAAGTGCAGGCATAATCATGCTTGCCACGGTACCAATGCACGGTGTTCAGAACTAGTTGTCACAACGTTCCCTTTATAGCTCAGTCTTTTGGCTCTTCCAAAGACTTCTCCAAAAAGTTCTGTAATCTTTCCCAAAGGTACAAACTGCAGGCGTCATGCACCACTTGAGTACGTCGATGTTTTGCGTACGAATGCAGGAAATATTAAATGCCCGAGGAAAAAGTCAATTATTTCTCCAATTGTGGAACTCCATGCTATGTGCGGCAATTCAGCATTAAAGCGAGTAATGATGGGTGTGGAATCCGCACACTGACCAGCAACTGATAGAGTTACATCTGTGAGTTGATCTCCATCTTCCAGATTGTTGTACCTTTCCACAAAATTGGACAACGAGATTTCCACGTGGAACTTGTGAGGGTACGGGTGTGGCCCAGAGGTTTTCAACTGCTCAATTGCCTGGGAGCGAATTTTGTGGTATTGCTGAAAAGAAATCGACAAGGGACAAGACATATTAAAACAAGAACAGCACTCAGTAGAGAGCATACCTCTGCCTGGTTGGCCATATCACTCAATGGTGAAGAATCACTTAAAAAAAGAAAATACTAGCTGGATCCGGATCTTCACCAAAATTGAATCGATTCTTCCTTGTCACACACACAACCTGTCCAACAAGTTTCGCCCAAATCCATGCATAACTTTTTGAGATATCCTACTTTGTATCGTTTTTGCCCCTATTAGTACGGCAGATAGGTGAAATATTTGGGAGAATTGTGACTTTGATGATACAAGCACGAGAGTTGGCACACAGTTAGAGTATGCCCAAAGGAAGATATTTGGCTATAGGGCCATCGCAGATTTGTCCTGTGACAACAATGGCGGCCATTTTTCAAAAAAGGACAAATCTGCGATGGCCCTACAGCCAAATAGTTTTCTTAGGACATACTCTGACTGTGTGTCAAATGCCATACTTGTATCATCAAAGGCACAATTCCTGCACCTATCTGCCATACTATATCTCCCAATGGTGAAGAATCACATAAAAATTAAACAATTCTCATATCCGAATCCATACTCAGATCTTCACCAAAATCGAATCGAACCGTCCTTATCAGACACACAACCGGTCCATCAAGTTTCGTCCAAATCAGTCAACAACTTTAAAAAAAACATCCGTTCCTCCCGGGGTTCCTTCTTTCTCCATGTTCTTTGTCCCAGACATTTAAAACGTCAATCCTTCCTCAAACGAATGATCCAAGTTTAACTTTTCTCTACATTCTCATCACAATGCACCCATCAGATAGATAACATGGCCAAACCCATCCCTGTCCAGCTTACAGTAGGATCCAACATTTCATCTTCATCTTTAGTGAAGCCATTGGCACTATCCTCTTCAGTAGCTGCGGCTGCCTCTCGTTCATGCTGCCGTAAATCCTTCTCGGCCGCTTTGGCAATGGCTTTTTGTCGGCGCTTTTGCTCACTGGGAAACATCACAAGTAGACGGTGCAAAATTAGAATTACAATAGAGCGATCCACTACACAAGCCAAATATGTCGGGGTTTGAGGATTCAAACTCCTCAAGTCAAAAAAATAAAGACGACATGCCCGATGCAACGGACTTGCACCGAAACCATGCATTAGCATTTCAATGACTGGTTCTGCTAAAATAAAGACTCCTCACTCTATGTGAATAGAAAAATGCAAAATAACGAGATTCTATAATTGTGGTGACATACAAAACTAGAGCAAAGTCGATGGCACCTTCACAAATCCCCACATTTCCCACCTGAAGCAAAGTTGAAAGATGGCAAAATGTTCCACCAAGAATGACCAATATCAAATTTTGAGTTAGCAATTTTCCATTTTGACTCCTGTAAAATGCAACAGACCCGTACCAAACAATAGATTTACATTTCAATTCCCCATCCTGGGCATGGACTAAGATGCTAGCTCCCCACCCCAAGGGGCATGAACCGGAAGTCAAATTCAAAAAAATCGTTTCCCATTTCATGCGCCACCAATGTTGATTGCATATACAAAATTTCATTCAAAAATTTCCCATTTCCCATTTCATGCGCCACCAATGTTGATTGCATATACAAAATTTCATTCACAAATTTCTGCACAGGCGTTTAGGAGGAAATAGCATGAGGGACGGACAGACCAACTGACGGAGCCAATTACAATATCTCCCCGTTGTTTGTTTTTTTCCAAAAAGAGTGGGTATAATAACATTTGGCGAAAATGTTTAAAGACAATTTATTCTTTGTTACGTAAACCGAGACGACCGTGATGCTTTTGGCGCAGTGACAAAACACACCTCCGATCACTTTGCTCGGCCATTGCACGGCAGGGCACGGTTGGTCGCCCCGCAAACCCCACGGCCCCCAGCGCCTGCATGACCCCCATCAGTCTGCCCCTCAGTCGCAAAGACATGACCTCAAACCACCTGCTCGCTATCAGCTTGTACACCTGGTAGACAGAAGGCAACATGGCAGGGAACATGAAAGGGTCATGACCCTTTCCTGCCATAACCACCCAATTCTAACTCAACTCTGACCATTTATACAATGTCTGACAGGGTCGTGTGGAAGCAGCGCACTTAAAATTGAGCTGTGTAGTGTGGGTTTGATTCTCGGCCTGACTTATAAACTCAGATTGGTGCTTTACAATCACGATGTTGCTTCAAAACATTGTACAGTCCCTTGGATGGACAGGAAAATCAGGATCTGTTTGCTAAGATAACTTCGTGATCATGTACCATGCTATATACGGAGTGTTGGTTCTGCCAAAAATCCCGTATCAGGTGAGTTGTAAAAGGCGAGTTTCCCTTTGAATCGGATACAAAGTTCATCTTTTTTCCCAGATGAAGTAACAAGCAAGTCCAGAGAGAGGTATCGTAAAAAAGAAAAAGAAAAAAAGAATGACAGGCCTATTCCTGATATAAAATTATTGCCACCAGTACAAAATGTAGGACATGTCCCTTTTCATTTATCTTCATTTAAACATCCTTCATTCCACCATTTCTCATAGATACACCTCATCTTGCTCCTCATCCCAAATAAAAACATTTCATTCTAGACACCAATTTCAACTCATTCCTCCCCACAAATGACCTTCCTTCAATGGAACCAGGAATGAAGAAAAAAAAACAATCATTCATAGGAATGGACCAGAAACATGGGATTTTCCTCCAATTCAGACAAACCTTTCCAAATGTGCTTTTCACATCTGTACCTTTGAGAGGATAAACTCAGACCACCAGAACAGTTACCGCCAAGTAAACTACGATAAGGTATCAAAATCAAACGTGACTACAATACAGTATATTAAACACCTTTGGCTATACATCGCCCAAAACGTAAACCTGTGAGCATCGCAATAAACATTTGACTTAACAGGATTGAAATACATATAAAGAGAAAAGAGAAGATCAGGAACATGGCGACGCATCACACGGAGAAGAAAACGCACGGCAAGGCATGAATTAACACGTTTCCGCTCAATATGAACGTTGACCTGGCGAAGAGATGTATATAAACAATGGAAATCAATAATAAATGGCAACTTAGTTGTTATATGTGTTGCATAACAACATATGAACGTTAAAATATTCACATTTGCCTTTAATTCTCACTTCTTGCTTATCTGTTCCCCGACGGGCACCTCGCCGACCGTATCTGCCATGACAGCCACGAGTTCGAAAGACACAACTTCCGCTTCTGCTTTCGCTTCCGCCAATTGTGGGGTAGGTTCCCTCTTCCTCTTTTTCCTAATTACTGGCGTCTTTAGATCTGCGAGGCTCTAGATAGGCCACGAGACAATTATGTCGTTTTACATACGGAGTCATCGCGCCTGTGAAAGGAAAAATAATCCCCAGTTTGTTTAACGAATACCTACTTACACAGCTTTGCAGAGTCTAGGGTACTTTTGATGCAGTCGTTACACAATATCCGGCAAACCTTGGATGTGTTCCGTTAGCAAGCAGCTTGCTATCGCTTTCCTAGCCAGTCGTCCCGGATCACGACACGACCCGCACAGCCACCCCCAAATTCATAGCGGACGCTATAACCTGACACTTTTTAGCTCACCTGGACCGTAGTTCCGGGCAGCTTATGCGATGACGCGTCATCAGTCCGTAAACATTTGCAACTTCTCCGAAACAGCTGATGGGATTGTGACCAAACACAGCACAAATTATATTTGGTACGGTACTTAAGGGCTGACAGGATGGCCGAGGCCCGAGAGGTATGCACACTCTATGCTGTCTCACCTGGGTTCGAATCCCGACCCAGGTATAAACTGTGTAATCCAGGTGTTTTACAGGCTGGGTGATTCATCAATGTGTGTGCCATCTCTCGGATGGACGTTAAACTCGGCATCCCATCAGCCAGCATGAGTTGGTAGATGTTAAAAATCCCAAAATGTCCTCGAAGAGTTGGCATATGTTATTGCCAGTACCATCAACACATTCCTGCCCTAACTACTGCTGGGAAAGGGATGGCAAACCGCCCAGCATGTCCAACCCTTGGACAAGCCACTGTTTTGGCAGAACCAACACTGTAACAGAGTAAGGTACATCGGATCTGATCCATACCTACATTGTGAAAAAGAAACAATGTCGTTGTGTCTTGGACAACTGGGAGCATCTCATTGGGAGAACGCCTTGAACTCCCCTCAGCTTATTATCACCATTCTTGGGTAAAATGCCAGGGGCATAGAAAAGGCCCTTTATATGTTATGTGCCATGTGGCAAAATATAGAAAAGAAGGGACATTCAAAAAAAAAATATTGTGTGCATTCTGGAGCTACCCTTGTGTTCTTAGGAGGAACCAAGTAATGTTCTATTAAAGTCCATATAAAGGGGCGCCCGACATCTGGCAAATAAAATACATTTGCTTCTTCATGTAGGTGTATGAATCAAATTGGCGCCCCTTTATTGCTTTATTTATCCTTGCAGTGTCCTTGTGTTTTTTTTTACCTATCCCACCTCTCCCCCACCCCGCCTTCCCACGCCTCCTCCCCCCAAGCCCTCTCCCTCCCACAGATCTCCCTGCTCTCACATGTTGTGTTTGTGTGCTTCCCCTTCTCTCCCCATCTTGTCTTCCGCTCCCTCTTTTTATATATTTTGTTTGTCTGGTTGAGTTTTTGTGTGATAAATGTTAGCTCTTTCACAAGCCTCGATCCTGTATACAAATAAAAAAAACAACAACAACAAAAAAAAACACATGGACACTGCTGGGACTTCCAGGAAATAAGTTGGTATTTCAAAAAAGTGGATCTGGGGTGAATTAACGGGGGTAGAAAAGATCAAGGTTTTGGATGGGGTTTTGGTTTTGGATGGGTTTTGGATGGGGTTTTGGGATCAAGGTTAAAAGACCTGGAGGGAGGAGTGGGATTGAAGAGAGTGGGGGAGTTTGTTCCAGAGGCGGAAGAAAAGAGGAATGAAAGAGTGAAGGTGAGCAGAGAGTCTTGATTTTGGCAATTTCACCAGAAGAGGGTTGCTGGCAGATCTTGTGCGACCTGAAGGAATATTTGGGAGACAGAGCACAGACAGGGCTGGGGGGGGGGGGGGCTAGGCCAGAGAGGAGTCGGTAGAAGACAGAAAGACCACCTCCCTGCCTGCGGTGAGTGAGGGAAAGGCCCTCGGAGTAAAGCAGAGGTTGTCCGATGCTGCACTCTAAAAGTGAAAAGCGATCAAAGCAGTGAGTGAAAGGCATCGGAGTAGAGTATTGCCAGCAGAGGGTGCTGCACCCGAAAAAACGATCTTCCCAGGGGACCTAAAGAAGGCCGACTCGTTTGTGAATGCGTGGGTTTGAAGATCGCTGAGTATTTCTGGAGCAAGACAATATTAGGTATTCCTGCCAGCACTCTGACCGTCCAGAGGATGCAATGGCGTCCATCGCTTTTGAAAAGTGTGAGAGTAGAACATGTGAGTGTGAGGCCAATATGGCGTGGGGTCGAGGGCCCTTAGGCAGGCCCCAAACATCGCAGGTTCTGATTACTTTATGGAAGCTTCCCTTTTTTTTGTATTCAAGATCGAGGCTCCTGGAAGAGCGAACATTAATCACCAGAAAACAAACTGACACATAAAAAACATATAGTAAAGGGAGCGGGAGACAAGATGGGGAAAGAGAGGGAGGCACACAAGTACAACATCTGAGAGCAGGGACATCGGGAGATCTGTGGGAGGGAGAGGGCTTGGGGGGGAGGAGGCATGGGAAAGGGGTGGGGAGTGGTTGGGAGAGGTAAAAAAAAAAAAAATGGACACAAACTGCTAGGACTTCCAGGAAAGAAGTCGGTATTTCAAAAAAGTGGATCTGGGGTGAATTAACGGGGGTAGAAAAGATCAAGGTTTTGGATGGGGGAAGATAAGAGATGGTGGTGAACATCTGTTTTGAAGACCTGGAGGGAGGAGTGGGATTGAAGAGAGTGAGGGAGTTTGTTCCAGAGGCGGGAGAAAAGATGAATGAAGGAGTGAAGGTGAGCAGAGAGTCTTGATTTTGGCAGTTTAACCATAAGAGGGTTGCAGGCAGATCTTCTGCGACCTGTAGGAATATTTGGGGGACAGAGCACAGAGCTGGGGGAGCGAGGCCGGAGAGGAGTCGGTAGAAGACAGAAAGACCACCAACCTGCCTGTGGTGAGTAAGTGAGAGGCCCTCAGATTTAACTTCATCGCGGGAGATTCCAATGATTCAGAACGCTTTGGTTTCAACAGCGTGAAGACGAGCTAGGTTTGAGGCAGGAGCACCGGCCCAGAGGGGAGAGCAGTATTCCATTGAGCTGCGGATGAAAGCCTTGTATGTGGTGAGGAGCTCAGGTGTGCCAAGGAAGGATTTCGCACGACGGAGGATGCCCAGTCGGCGACTGGCTTTGGAGGCCAGCTTGGAAATGTGGTTTTCCCAGGAAAGATCATGGCAGATAGTGAGACCCAAAAGCTTGAGTGACAAGAAACATGATACTGAAGGAACTGCGCTCCAACGCGAGTCGAAAGAATTGACGCGACCAAAGACGGAATTCGTCCGAGTTGCTTTATTGAAACAAAACAGCTCAGGTATTCTCACAAGCCCGTTTTTCGGGCAACAATATATATACACATTTATGTCGGGAAGTTTGCCCGGCAAAAGCTATACCGGGCATGCCCGGGTATCAAGGGCGAGCCTTGGAAAGGCGAGTCTGGACCTGCCCGGGCGTGTTTGGCTGCGGCCTGGCAAGTCGAGGCTGGGCGTGCCCGGGCGCTCTGGGCGAGCACTGGAAAGGCGATAGCGGGCATGCCCGGACGCTCTGGGCGAGCCCTGGAAAGGCGATAGCGGGCATGCCCGGACGCTCTGGGCGAGCCCTGGAAAGGCGATAGCGGGCATGCCCGGACGCTCTGGGCGAGCCCTGGAAAGGCGATGGCGGGCATGCCCGGACGCTCTGGGCGAGCCCTGGAAAGGCGAGAGCGGGCATGCCCGGGAAAGACGAGACCGGGCGTGCCCGGGAGGTCCGGGCATGCCCGGGAACAGTGAGTCCGGGCATGCCCGGGAGAGGCGCGTCTGGCCGTGTTCTGGCCGGTGCAAGGCGATTATGTACATCCAGCGGTAACCGCTACACACGCCCCTCCAGAATCGACCTGCACCGGCAGGGTCAATTTAAGGGGGGTCCGGATGACCCGGCCGAAGCGACCCCTGGAGGGTCGTGGGGAGGGGTCTGACGTGGTGGTGGGTGGTCGAGCGGGGGGAACTGTGGACGGGGGGCGGCCTCGCCGCGGAGGAAGGGCCAACCGTGGTGGTCGGTCGACGTCCATGTGCGCCGGTTTGAGGCGGTCCACAGAAATCCGGTCCGGCCGGCCGCCGAAGTCGACGATGAAAGACTTGTCGCCCCGTCGCAGGACCCGGAAGGGCCCGTCGTACGGCGGCCGGAGTGGCCCCCGGTGCGCGTCATGACGCACAAAGACGTACTCCGCTGTGCGAAGCGCCGGGGGGACGTAGGACTGGGGGCCACCGTGGCGGGACGTCGGCACGGGGGCAAATCGTCGGGCGGCCTCCTGGAGGTCCGAGCGCTGGCGAGCGGCGGACCAGGGACTGGTAGCGTCAGGCACGAATTCGCCCAGGACGCGGAGTGGCTGGCCGTAGACGAGCTCGGCGGCGGATGCCTGGAGGTCTTCCTTGGGGGCCGTGCGAAGGCCCAAAAGGACCCACGGCAGCCGGTCAGCCCAACCGTCGTCCTGAAGGCCGGCCATGAGTGCGGCCTTCATGGAGCGGTGAAACCGCTCGCACAACCCATTGGCTTGGGGGTGGTAGGCCGTGGTGCGGTGCAGCGTGACCCCCAACGAACGGGCGACCGCGCCCCAAAGCTCAGACGTGAACTGTGGGCCGCGGTCGGACGAGATGTCCGCTGGTGCGCCGAAGCGCGCGACCCAGGTGGCGATGAACGCCTGCGCCACGTCGGCGGTGGTGGTGGAGGTGAGGGGCACGGCCTCCGGCCACCTGGTGGTCCTGTCCACCATGGTGAGCAGGTGGGTGAACCCCCGTGAGGGGGGCAGGGGACCCACCAGGTCCACGTGGACGTGGTCGAAACGCCGTTCAGGCACGGCGAAAGGTGCCAGCGGGGCCTGGGTGTGGCGGTGGACCTTGGCTCGCTGGCAGGCCGTGCAGGCGTTGGCCCAGTCGCGGATGTTTCGTCGAAGGCCGTGCCAGACGAAACGCGCCGACACCAGCTTCTGAGAAGCTTTCCGGCCCGAGTGAGAAAGGCCGTGGATGGAGGCGAAGATGCGGCGCTGCCAGGAAACGGGCACGATGGGGCGAGGCTGGCCCTGGGAGACGTCGCAGAGCAGGACGGTGCCCGCGAAGGGGATGTCGGCCAGGCGGAGGCCCGTGTCCGCCACGCGGAGTGCCTGCACCGAGGCGTCGGTGGTCTGGTCGGCCGCCATGAGCGTGAAGTCCACGCCGAAGTGGACCGCGTTCGCGCTGGCCCGCGAAAGGCAGTCGGCCACGGCGTTGTCTTTGCCGGCGACGTGCTGGATGTCCGTGGTGAACTCCGACACGGCGGAGAGGTGGCGCTGCTGGGGGGCCGACCACGGCTCCGTGACCTTAGCCATTGCGTAGACCAACGGCTTGTGGTCGACGAAAGCCGTGAACGGGCGGCCCTCCAGGAGGTGTCGGAAATGGCGAACGGCCAGGAATAGCCCGAGCAGCTCGCGGTCGAACGTGCTGTAGTTTAACTCGTTCGTCCGGAGTTGCCGGCTGAAAAAAGCGAGTGGCTGCCAAACCCCGTCCACCCATTGCTCATGGACGGCGCCCACCGCGTAGTTGGAGGCGTCCGTAGTGAGGGCGATGGGCGCGTTGAGCACCGGGTGAGCCAGCAGCGTTGCGTCAGCGAGGGCCCGTTTGGCACTGGCGAAAGCCGCATCCATGGCCGTGGACCAAACAATGTCATGCTTGGCCGGCTTGCCCCGGAGGGCCTCGTAAAGGGGCCGCATGAGCTGAGCAGCGCGGGGCACGAATCGGTGATAAAAATTCACCATGCCGAGGAACTCTTGGAGGGCCTTGATGGAACGGGGACGCGGGAACGTGGTGATGGCCTCGACCTTGGTCGGCAGCGGCACGGCCCCGGTCTTGGTGATGCGGTGGCCCAAAAAGTCAACGGTCGTCGCGCCGAAGTGGCATTTGACCGGGTTGACAATTAAGCCGTGCTCGCTGAGGTGACCGAACAGTGTTCAGAGGTGGAGGAGGTGCTCGGCGCGGGACGTGCTAGCGACGAGGATGTCGTCCAGATAGACGAAAAGAAACGGCAGGTCGCGCAGCACGCCGTCCATCAAGCGCTGGAACGCCTGGGCCGCGTTCTTGAGGCCAAACGGCATCCGCAAAAATTCGAACAGGCCGAACGGCGTGATGACGGCCGTCTTCGGGACGTCGGCCGCCCGGACAGGTACCTGGTGGTAGCCCCGTATCAGGTCAATTTTCGAAAAGATGACCCGTCCCGCCAAACGGGCGGAAAAGTCCTGAATATGCGGGATCGGGTACCTGTCGGGGGTGGTAGCGTCATTGAGACGGCGGTAGTCGCCACACGGGCGCCATCCACCCCCCGGCTTTGGCACGATGTGCAGTGGCGAGGCCCACGCGCTATCGGAGCGCCGCACGATGCCGAGGTGCTCCAACGCGTCGAATTCGGCCTTTGCCATGGCGAGCTTGGCTGGGTCGAGGCGGCGGGCCCTGGCGTAGACCGGCGGGCCCGTAGTGGGTATGTGGTGCTCGATCCCGTGCCGCACCGCGACGGCCGAAAACGTCGGCCGCGTGAGGGCCGGTAATTCCACGAGCAGGCGAGCGAACTCGTTCATTGCCGGGAGGGCGCACGCCAGTTCGGTCGGCGCGGAGCTGCTCATTGTGCACGCCAGGGAGCTGAAGGTCTCGGCGTGGACAAGGCGACGTCGTTTGACGTCGACCAGCAGCCCGTGCGCGCAGAGGAAGTCGGCGCCCAGCAAAGCCACGGGGACGCTGGCGGTAACAAAAGTCCATTGAAAGCGCTGGCTGCCGAAGCAGAGGGTGACGACGCGTGGGCCGAAAGTGTGTATGGCCGAGCCATTAGCAGCGACCAAAGAGGGGCCGCAAACTGCGTCCAGCCTGTCCTGCTCGGAGGCAGGTATGATGCTCAGTTGGGCGCCGGTGTCGCACAGGAAATGCCGTCCAGACGCTTTGTCCCGAATAAACAGCAAGTTGCCCGAGTGGCCGGCGCTCATGGCTGGGAATGAACGCCGGCCCGGCCGTTTCCCGACCTGCCGAAAGTGCACGGGGGCCGGCACGTCCGAGCCTTGTGTCCGAACCTGGCGTGGTAATAACACCACGCCCGGTCAGGTGGAGGCCCCGGCCGTCGTGTCGGAAGCGGGCGGTGCGGCGTGGCGGCCGCCAGTTGCACCGGCAGTTCGGCCTCCAACCGCGCAGGGCGCTCGGGCGTCGTGGGCGTCGCCTCGGACGGCGGCGGGCTCCAGGTAACCGCGCCGATGTGCTGGCCCGCCAAGGAGATCTTATCGGCTTCCCTGGCGAGGGCGCGGGAATCCGTGATCAACGTGCCAGCCAGGGCGAGGCGTACCGGGTTAGGTAACTGACGGAGGAACAGCTCCCGGAACAGGAATGCCGGAGAGTGCTCGCCGAGCAACGAGAGCATATAGTCCATGTGCTCGGACGGGCGCGTGTCGCCGAGCTCGGGCAGGTCAAGCAGGCGCCGTGCGCGTGCTGCCGGTGAGAGGGCGAAAGCGCCGAGGAGGAGCGTCTTCAGCGCGTCGTATTTGTCAGCAGCCGGCGGGTGCTGGAGGAGGCTCAAGGCGCGGGCTGCGGTGGCGGAACCGAGCGCCGCCACAACATGGTGGAAGCGGGTGTCGTCCGCGGTGATGCCTCGCAGGGCGAACTGGGAGTCCGCCTGGGCGAACCAAACAGCCGCGTGAGCCTCCCAGAAGGTAGGCAGTTTAAGCGTCACTGCCGTATCCATGTCGGTAGGTCACCAATGAAGGAACTGCGCTCCAACGCGAGTCGAAATAATTGACGCGACCAAAGACGGAATTCGTCCGAGTTGCTTTATTGAAACAAAACAGCTCAGGTATTCTCACAAGCCCGTTTTTCGGGCAACAATATATATACACATTTATGTCGGGAAGTTTGCCCGGCAAAAGCTATACCGGGCATGCCCGGGTATCAAGGGCGAGCCTTGGAAAGGCGAGTCTGGACCTGCCCGGGCGTGTTTGGCTGCGGCCTGGCAAGTCGAGGCTGGGCGTGCCCGGGCGCTCTGGGCGAGCACTGGAAAGGCGATAGCGGGCATGCCCGGACGCTCTGGGCGAGCCCTGGAAAGGCGATAGCGGGCATGCCCGGATGCTCTGGGCGAGCCCGGGAAAGACGAGACCGGGCGTGCCCGGGAGGTTCGGGCGTGCCCGGGAACAGTGAGTCCGGGCATGCCCGGGAGAGGCGCGTCTGGCCGTGTTCTGGCCGGTGCAAGGCGATTATGTACATCCAGCGGTAACCGCTACAATACCCTTTATTTGGATTACAAACATGAAGGAAAACCCTTCTGTATTTTTACTCTATTCATCCTCAAAAACTCAGGCTAAGACCGAAATTATGCAGAAAAACCTTAATGCATTTACATAAATTGCTTATTTCTTTATTTGGGCAGTGTATAGGCCACAGACCACTGCCGAGATCGCTCCTAAACTAATAAAAACTAGAACGGCACTCAGTAGGGAGTATACCTTCGCCAGGCTGAACAGTTTACGTTTTGTATCCCACTCATAGGCCTGATCTGGATTCGGACCAAAACCAAAATCTATTCGGCTTGTTCTTGTCACCAAACCAACTCATCCAACAAGTTTTTCTCAAAATCTGCCACAACTTTTTTGAAATAATACGCTATATATTGTTTCGTTTTGGTGTAGAATCATTTAATTGTATAGAAACATTAAATTTTTTAGTAGCCCATAGAGCAAAGCTGTCCAGAACAGTGTTTGTGCATCTGTATGTATATATGTATGCATGTATGTATGTCCCCTCAAACGTCTACCAATCAGAGCTGAGGATCTGGTCACATGACAGGGTGATGTGATTACGTCTGATGTCATTACGGCGGTGCGGATGCTGACTCTCCACACACCGCCATTTTGATTTATATGCTGTTCATGCCAAATATATTGTCGAACCTGTCATATATCACAATCGCCATGCTCTACCTTAACGTTTTTCATTCAGTGTGAAACACAAACAAACCGATTGTTAAAATGATCATCAATATCGAAAGCATCGGCGTTACGTCTCTTCCAACAAAACGGTATGTAGACAACTCTTGTATGGTGCTGTTCTCTATTGCGTTCTCATCTTGTGTAATACTGCGCATTGTTATTTGCATATTCTGTATCTATTATCTTATTCTAATATCTACCATCGCTTTCTTTGTCTTGCAGATTGATTGTTCATCGTTGTTGCTAATAAACCTGCATTCAATTGATACATTCTTGTTTATGAACAATCAACTCATCTGAAGATGCCTGCTGCAGCCTGCCCCTTCCCGAGCTGTGTCTACGTTACTGACAGCACTGACAATGCCGTTGCTGCTATCCAGCTCTCCATCCACGCCATGACTCACACGTCCATTGCACCAGCCAAACCGGACAAAGTCAGCCGTCCTCGTATCCAAACCGGCGGTACCAGCGAAGATTGGCAATATTTCACCAGAAGATGGGATGGTTACAAGGCAGCGACCCAGATAATCGGCAATGATGTTCGCGTTCAACTCCTTGAATGTTGTGATGATAACCTACGACGTGACCTCCACCGCAGCAACCCACGCATTGAAATCAAGGACGAGGCAGCTATACTACAAGCCATTCGGTCCCTTGCTGTCCGAGAGGAGAATACCATGGTGTCCCGCGTAAACCTCCACAACATGCGACAGGACCGAGAAGAACCAATTCGTACCTACGCAGCCCGTCTGGCTGGTCAAGCTGAGATCTGCAAGTTTTCTGTTGTATGCTCATGCAATCCCCCTACTGATGTCAACTACACCAAGGACATGGTTCGCGATGTCCTATGTCGGGGACTCGCCGATCAAGATATACAACAGGACATTCTCGGCGATCAAAATCAGAACATGAGCTTGGAGGAAGTTCTCATTTTCGTCGAGGCCAAGGAAGCAGGGAAACGTTCCCAGAATGCCTTGCTCGATAGTGAAGGCGCTCATGGCGCAAGCCAATACAAAAACTGGAAGAACAAAAGAGCCCTGATCACTACCGACAAGCAGGCGGCCATTTGTAGTTATTGCGGCAAAACTGGTCATGGCAAACAGCCGAACATCGACCAAAGGCGTCAATTCTGCAATGCCTACGGGAAAACATGCAGTAAATGCGCCACTCGCGGCCATTTTGCACATGTCTGCCGGGGAGGCACGAAAAAGGCGGACAACAAACCTACGGACAAATCAATGGATGCTCATGATGTGGAAGAAAGCAGCCAGGTCCACGATCTCCTCTGCTCTGTCACGGAACGAGAAACGGCCATTTGGAAGCCGCAAATTAAAAGGGCCATGGCCACCTTGTCAACTCCACTACACCTCGACCACCATATATTTGACCACCTCTCTGGCTGGACCAAGAAGAAGTCTCAACCACAGCCGTACATAAAACTCATAGCACGGATCGATAAGGAATCTTATGACCATTTCGGCCAGCCACTGTCATCCCGACCAAAATCGGCCAGGCTCCAGGCCATGGCCGACACTGGCTGTCAAAGCTGCCTCACAGGACTTAATATTTTCCACAAACTCGGGCTGCGTAATGAAGACCTGTTACCTGTCAACCTGAAGATGAATGCTGTTAACAGTGGAAGGGTCCGGATTATCGGCGCCATGCTCCTACACCTGTCTGGTCGCACAGCCAATGGCGACATTATTGAAACCCGACAAATCTGCTACATCTCACCTGACACACGGAACATGTATCTCAGTCGTGAAGCATGCGTCGATCTAGGCCTCGTGTCTAGTAGCTTCCCAACCATTGGCGAATCCAACACAGTTGGTGCTGCAGTGGCAGCAGTTATCGATGCAAATTGTAACTGCCCGGAAAGATCGCTTCCCCCTACACTGCCTACATCTATCCCATTTCCGGCCACTGACGAGAACCGAGAGAGGCTGGAGAAATGGCTACTGGAGTACTACAAAAGCAGCACATTCAATGTCTGCGAACACCAGCCACTACCCCACATGGAAGGTCCGCCTCTCACACTGATGGTTGACCCCGAGGCAACACCAAAAGCGGTGCACACCCCAGTGCCTGTCCCCTTACACTGGCAGGCAGAAGTCAAGGCTGGTATCGATCGCGACATCAGGTTAGGGGTTCTGGAACCGGTGCCAATTGGTGAACCAGTGACATGGTGCAGCAGAATGGTCGTCTGTCCAAAGAAGGATGGGACCCCACGGAGGACAGTTGATCTGCAACCACTGAATGCGCACTGCACACGTGAGACCCACCACACCCAGTCACCCTTCCATCAAGCAATGGCGGTGCCACATAACACCAAAAAGACGGTAACAGACGCCTGGAATGGCTATCACAGCGTTCCAATCAGAGAATGTGACCGCCATCTGACAACGTTCATCACACCATGGGGCCGATACCGTTACTGCACCACTCCCCAAGGTTACATCGCTTCAGGTGATGGATACTCCAGACGATTTGACGAAATTGTATCGGACTTCAAAAACAAGTCCAAATGTATTGATGATACCATCATGTGGAGCGACACATTGGAAGAGAGCTTTTTTCAGACATGCAACTGGCTCGACCTGTGCGGCCGTAATGGGATTACGCAAAATCCGACGAAATTCCATTTTGGTCAGGACACGGTCGAATTCGCTGGATTCGAGATCACCATGGACAGTGTACGACCATGCCAAAGGTATCTCCAAGCGATACAGGACTTCCCCACACCAAAAACAATTACTGACATTCGCTCCTGGTTTGGGCTAGTCAATCAGGTAACATACTGCTTCAGCATGACCGAGAGGATGCGACCTTTTCGGGACCTCCTAAAACCATGCACCCCCTTCTACTGGGATGCAACACTACAATCCCTATTCGAAGAATCAAAACGACTCATCATATCTGAAGTCGCAAATGGGGTCCGGATCTTTGACAAGGAACGGACAACATGTCTCGCAACTGACTGGTCGAAGGATGGGATTGGCTTCTGGCTCCTCCAAAAACACTGCAGATGCCCTGGTGAAACCCCACAGTGCTGCCCCGATGGCTGGAAAATCACCCTTGCTGGAGGCCGCTTCACCCATGCAGCGGAGTCGCGCTATGCTCCGATAGAGGGTGAAGCTCTAGCAGTGGCGGACAGCCTGGAAAAAGTAAAGTATTTTGTGTTGGGATGCAAGAACCTGATTATTGCCGTCGATCACAAGCCCTTAATCAAGCTTCTTGGTGACAGACGATTAGAGGACATCCATAACACGCGGCTTGCCAACTTGAAAGAAAGGACCCTAGCATATCGTTTCCGAATTATCCACATCCCGGGAAAACGTCACTGCGTACCAGATGCGATTTCACGACATCCGTCGGGTGCCAGACCATCGGAACGACTGCCACTGGTGGATGACATTTCCTCCATTATGGATGTGGCCACATCGACTACACTAAGACAGCACACCTTGACTGGGCTGTGGACCACAGATGACGACACTGGCATGGAAATGGCTATTTCTATGGCAGCCATCAAGACACTCGATTCTGTGCGGTCCGTCACTTGGGACGATGTTCGGGACGAAACAGCAAGTGACACTCAGATGCTGCAGTTACTCAATTCTATTGAGCAGGGTCTACCTGCCAGTCGGGACGATTTCCCTGTGTCCATTTTGGAATACTTTCCCTTCCGTGAACACCTCTACACTATTGATGGCATAGTCGTCTACAAGGGGAGGATTATCATCCCACCGAAGCTACGGAAGCTCGTCCTTGAGAATCTTCATGCTGCTCACCAAGGAGTCACGGCTATGACCACCCGGGCCAGCAGCTCGATCTTTTGGCCTGGAATCACTCCCCAGATTCATGAGATGCGCAATCGCTGCTCACACTGCAATCGGATGGCCCCATCGCAACCAAGCGCTCCACCTACAGCCTCAGCTGAACCTGCCTACCCTTTCCAGTACGTTTGTTCAGATTACTTTCATCACAAGGGTCGGAGTTATTTGGTCACCGTTGATCGTTACTCTAATTGGCCAATCATTCAGCTAACAACTGGCGGGGCACAAGGCCTAGTGAAATGTCTGCGGTCGAACTTCGCCACTTATGGTATCCCCGACGAATTGGCATCTGACTGTGGGCCAGAATTCACGGCACATGACACCCAAGACTTCTTGCGTCGGTGGGGCGTTAACCATCGGTTGTCATCCACTGCCTTCCCACACAGCAACTGTCGTGCCGAGATC
This sequence comes from Myxine glutinosa, assembly GCF_964187855.1. Taxonomy (NCBI): domain Eukaryota; kingdom Metazoa; phylum Chordata; class Myxini; order Myxiniformes; family Myxinidae; genus Myxine; species Myxine glutinosa. The sequence continues at coordinate 37,489,257 of NC_136266.1, read as the reverse complement.
GCAGTCAAAACATCGAAAAGAATGATCACCGATAACACTGGTTCCAATGGTGAACTAGACACTGATCGGTTCCAACGTGCAATACTCCAGTACCGGAATGCACCGGATCAGGACACTAGGTTGTCTCCAGCCATGATCATCTTCAAGAGGCCAGTCAAGGACTTCATACCCATCATCCCAGGCAGATACTTGCCATCGGACACCTGGCGGGAAACACGCAACAATCGTGAGGAAGCTTTGCGCATTCGGCATGCCAGGGAGATCGAAAGACTCTCTGAACACACGACAAAACTACCTCCACTGGCCGTCGGGGACCATGTCCGGATCCAGAACCAGACCGGCCTGGAACCACGAAAATGGGACCGGACCGGAACCGTGATTGAGGTAAAACAATTCGATCAATACGTTGTCAAGGTGGATGGCTCCGGAAGAATCACTCTCCGGAATCGTAAGTTCCTGCGACGTTTTACGCCTTTCAGCATGACAACTCCCACTACGACTGGCAAAAGTGGCATGCTGCCAACCGTTATGCCAAGTGTTATGCCAATCGTACCGAAATACTTAATGTCTGGTACCCAACCCATCGCCGCTCCAAGAGTCTGTCTCAATCCTGTTACCACTCCCCAGAAGGGTGAACCCCAACATGTCATTGCGCCGGGCTTACCATCACAGACACTCCGCTCCACCACCGCGATGACACCACCCGCGAGAGTCGCTAACCAACCACATGTGCAGACCACCGCCACACCTCCACGGTCACTGCCTATTTCTGCCCCCTTGACGGTTCGGGTGATGATGGACCAGCTGGAGGGGACTCCGGCGTCGGACAGTGCGATAGTGAACCACCCACCGGAGACTCCCACAATGGACCAGGAAATTACGAACTGCCCTCAGAGGACTCCGACGATTGATCGGGTGGTGACGGGCCGCCCGAAGCGAATTATCAAACCACCAGCCCGATTCAATTCAGAAGAATATCAATTATAAACTCATGTGATCCTTTTTCTCGGTCTCCAGTTTCGTTCTATTCTGTGTCACAATTGAACGTTTTTGGGAAAGGGAGATAGACAACTCTTGTATGGTGCTGTTCTCTATTGCGTTCTCATCTTGTGTAATACTGCGCATTGTTATTTGCATATTCTGTATCTATTATCTTATTCTAATATCTACCATCGCTTTCTTTGTCTTGCAGATTGATTGTTCATCGTTGTTGCTAATAAACCTGCATTCAATTGATACATTCTTGTTTAGTATGTACCAAACCGTTGTGGGGTATATAGATTACAGTAGATCTTCGCTCAGTTCTGCAAGTAAAACTTACCTCATGGATGTCTGGATTCCTCCAAATTTCTTTGTTTAATGTTATAAACAGCATTAGCGACTGTTTAAAAAGCTAATCATGTGTGTTTGTGGTTTATAATATTTTACAAGCCCGGCTACGCCGCTGTTAGACTTTTGGTTTTGTTTTTAATTTCTCACATCTCACATTTTAATTTATATATATATATATCCTGCTTTCCTGCCAATTCACAGGAAATTTTCACCATAGGTGCAACTCCTGTATAATTTTTTAATGATAATTATGACGTTATAGGTCACGTGGTACAGGCGCCATCTTGGAAAAACCGAAAAAATTTGCACCTCCATATCTCAGAAAGCATTGCATAGAAAAAATTGAGACATGGCTCATTGTAAAGAAATCTCTATGGGGAATAAAATATGTCAACAAGAAAGAGCAATCAGAGATTGCAGACCCTCACCAGGACGTGTTTTCAGTGGTTTTTAAGGCTTTTGTGTAAAAAACAAATATGGCGGCCGAACCACGTGACCGATGACGTTATCTTTTTTTTTTCAACACCAATTTATCCCTAGATGATGCTCAAGAAGTTTCATCTTGATCGGATAAAGTTTTGTACTTGTCGAATTATGACGTCATATTAGAAGCACCTATGACATCATCATTAACATATTTTATTCCCAATGGAGAGTTCTTTACAATGAGCCATGTCTCAATTTTTTCGATACAGCGCTTTCGGAGATAGAGGTGCAAAATTGTTCGGTTTTTCCAAGATGGCGCCTTTCCCACGTGACCTATGACGTCATAATTATCATAAAAAAATTCTGCAGGTGGAGTTGCACATGTGGTGAAAAATTCCTGTCAATCGGACCAACGATTGCCGAGAAAATCATATTTATTCTGTGCAGACAGACAAATAGACAAACAGACCCAAATGCAATTATGACGTCATAACTTGACAAGTACAAAACTTCATCTGATTAAGATGAAATTTCTTGAGCGTCATCTTGGGATAAATTGGTGGGGAAAATAAATAAATAATTATGACGTCATCGGTCACGTGGTTCGGCCGCCATATTTGTTTTTAACACAAAAGCCTTAAAAACCACTGAAAACACATCCTGGCAGGGGTCTGCAATCTTTGATTGCTCTTTCTTGTTTATTTTGTTGTTAGAATAGACCTTGGAAAACTCCACAATGACGTGGAACGATGCTCAAGCTGCTATTTATACACTTTAACATGACGTATTTTCAAGGCAGAAGGCAATAAAACAAGGGAATTCTTCCGGCTTTTTTACATTCGAGTCTAAAACAACATTGGCCCCACACGGTGCACATTTACGTAGCTTGGAGATACTATGGGTCGGTCCCACCTTCGGAACACCTGGAAGAGTACGGGGGCAAACCAAGTAGCTATAACCTGTGTCTTGTGAATGATGATGGACCCTCAGTTCCCCCAGAAGCCTGGTGTTGGTTTAACGGTTAAGATGGCTGCCTTGAGATGTCAGGGTCCTGAGTTTCAAGCCCCTGTCGAGCCGTTTAATTAACACCTGGTTGGTTGACTCGACCTGTCACCCTTCCGAGGTCGGAAACATGAGCACCAGCTTCCTGGGACGAATGAGCTGCTCGAGGATGCTGTGTTTGAGTGGCGACGTGTCCAGGATTGTGGAGCTTTTCTTCAAAAACTGAGGGTGGGGTGCGGGTTATGTTCCCCACCGCCCAAAGAGAAGAGGTAACTCGTTTTAATGGATTGTAATTATTCCCCAAAATGATCTTTTTTTTTGAGTAAAAAATCCAGTGCTGTTTGAGGATGAAACAAACGGTCCAAGCTGCGTCCATCCCAGTCTCAAACCCGTGAGCCGTTTCCCAATGGGAGTGAGCGCGTGACCGCTCATCCCTTCCCACGCTCGAGGCACGTGCTTCCGGTGCGGCACGTGCTCGCTGCTCCCAAAACAATGAATCCACGGGTTTATCTTGTGCTCGATGCTGTGTTCGTCCGAGTTCAGCGACCCCGACACGACCTGTCAAATGGGTGGAAGGGGAACCTCCCGCCTGATGACAGGTTCCCCTTTCATCCGATAATGTCCTCGTTACGTGCGCCGAAGGCCACGTGGTTCAATTAATTACATCCGCCAGCGAAGGTGGACAGAGGTAATGTTTTCACCCACATTTGTCTGTCTGTGAGCAGGATATCTCAAAAAGTTGCGGATGGATTTGGACGAAATTTGGTAAAGACGTTGGGTTTGTGACAAGGACGAAATTATTAAATTTTGGTGATGATCCGGAACTGGATCCGAGAATTAAAAAAAAGTGGTTCTTCACCATTGAGAGATGGTGGCAAAACCGATATATTGCAGGATATCTCAAAAGGTTGGGGACGAATTTGGATGAAACTTGGTGGACCGGTTAGGTGTCTGAAAAGGACAAATAGATTCGATTTTGGTGAAGATCCGGATTCGGATCCGGCTACTAGAATTTTAAAGTAATTCTTCACTATTGGGAGATAGGGCCAAAACCGATACATAGCAGGATATCTCAAAACGTTGTGGATGGATTTGGACGAAACTTGTTGGACAGGTTGTGTGTGTGACAAGGACGAATCGATTAGATTTTGGTGATGATCCGGAACTGGATCCGAGAATTAAAAAAAATGGTTCTTCACCATTGAGAGATGGTGGCAAAATCGATATATAGCAGGATATCTCAAAAGGTTGGGGACGAATTTGGATGAAACTTGGTGGACCGGTTGTGTGTGTGACAAGGACGAATCGATTAGATTTTGGTGATGATCCGGAACTGGATCCGAGAATTAAAAAAAATGGTTCTTCACCATTGAGAGATGGTGGCAAAATCGATATATTGCAGGATATCTCAAAAGGTTGGGGACGAATTTGGATGAAACTTGGTGGACCGGTTGTGTGTGTGACAAGGACGAATCGATTAGATTTTGGTGATGATCCGGTTCTGGATCCGAGAATTTAAAAAAAGTAATTCTTCACCATTGAGAGATGGCGGCAAAACCGATATATAGCAGGATATCTCAAAACGTTGTGGATGGATTTGGACGAAATTTGGTGAAGACGTTGGGTTTGTGACAAGGACGAAATTATTAAATTTTGGTGATGATCCGGTTCTGGATCCGATAATTTTTTAAAAGTGATTCTTCACCATTGCATTGGGAGATGGCGGCAAAACCGATATATAGCAGGATATCTCAAAAAGTTGTGGATGGATTTGGACGAAATTTGGTGAAGACGTTGGGTTTGTGACAAGGACGAAATTATTAAATTTTGGTGATGATCCGGTTCTGGATCCGAGAATTTTTAAAAAGTGATTCTTCACCATTGAGAGATGGCAGCAAAACCGATATATAGCAGGATATCTCAAAAAGTTGTGGATGGATTTGGACGAAACTTGGTGGACAAGTTGGGTTTGTGACGAGGGAGAATGGATTCAATTTTGGGGAAGATTCGAATCCAGATCCGGCCTATCAGTGAGATCCAAAACGTAAAGACGTGAGATCGTAAAGACGTAAAGACGTGTTCCAAAACGTGAGATCCAAAACTGTCGCTCCATTCCTCATCCCTCAGATCGGCAGTCTGCAGCCTCGTCACTCTCTGCAGACCTGGACAAAATCACAGACTGGTCAAACAAGTGGAACATGTCTTTCAATCCTGACAAATCTCACACTCTTACAATGTCTCTCCGAAAGGACCGACTGGACAACCCTCCCATCTACTTTCTCAACAATCCTCTCCAAGAAGTTCTGTCACTCAAGCTTTTGGGTCTCACTATCTGCCATGATCTTTCTTGGCAAAACCACATTTCCAAGCGGGCCTCCAAAGCCAGTCGCCGACTGGGCATCCTCCGTCGTGCGAAGTCCTTCCTTGGCACACCTGAGCTCCTCACCACATACTAGGCTTTCATCCGCAGCTCAATGGAATACTGTTCCCCCCTCTGGGCCGGTGCTCCTGCCTCACACCTAGCTCGGCTTCACGCTGTTAAGGCCAAAGCTTTCAGAATCATTGGAATCTCCTGCGATGTAGTCAACGCCGAGGGCCTTTCACTCACTCACCGCAGGCAGGCTTTCTGTCTTCTACCGACTCCTCTCCGGCCTTGCTCCCCTAGCTCTCTCTGTGCTCTGTCCCCCCAATATTCCTTCAGGTCGCACAAGATCTGCCTGCAACCCTCTTATGGTTAAACTGCCAAAGTCTAGGCTCTCTGCTCACCTTCACTCTTTCATTCCCCTTCTCTCCCGCCTCTGGAACAAACTCCCCCACTCCCTTCAATCCCACTCCCCCCTCCAGGTCTTTAAAACAGCTGTTCACCACCATCTCTTATCGTCCCCCATCGAAAACCTTGATCTTTTCTACCCCCAGTAATTCACCCCAGAGTCCTTGCAGTGTTCATATGTTTTAATCCTCTCGCACCTCCCCCCAAGTCCTCCCGATGTCCCTGCTCTCAAATGTTGTGTTTGTGTCCTTCCCCCTCTTCCCCCTCTCTTTTGTGTCCTTCCCCCTCTCTCCCCATCTTGTCTGCCGCTCCCCTTGTTTTGTTTGTTTTGTGTGTCGGTTTGTCTTTTTGTGTGATTAATGTTAGCTCTTTCACGAGCCTCGATCTTGTATACAAAAAAAAAAAAACAAACAAAAAAAAAACTGTTCAGGCTGGCGGAGGTATGCTCTCTACCGAGTGTCGTTATCGGTTTTTTTCAAGAGATAATTTAATCTGAAGTTCATTTTATCGACTTCATATTTCCCTTAATAGTGACCACACGTCATGATGGCATCAATTTAAAAATCTTGCCAAAAATACTAATCGGATGCATTTCCCTAAGTAAATGCAAACATGGACAAAGCTTTATTATACACGATCCATTCATTGCTTTTATATCTAGTGTGTTGAGATCATGAGCCATGCTATACACAGGGTGTCGGTGCTGCCGCAGCAGTTTCTATGGCTATAAGGTTACAATCCTGGACGGGTTTTGCAACTCTGATACAAGAAGTCAGGGCAGGAATTTGGAATTTGTTCATGGTGCTGGCGATAGCTCAACTACTCTTCCTGGAGGACACCGTGGGCTCTTTAACGTCCACCAACTAATGCGGGCAGAGGGGATTCCCTTTTTAACGTCCATCCAAGAGACGGCACACACATCGATTAATTACCCTGCCTGTGGAACACCGGATTGACAGTTTATAGGTGGGGGTGGGCCGGGATTCGAACCCAGGACAGCATAGAGGCTAGTGTGTATACCTGCATGGTCTAGGCCATCCTGGCAGCCCTTATGTTGCTTGTATAATATAATTTGACACCAATTCCCTCTATGTTGGGTTTGAGCCCAACGTTACAGCCCAAGGATCTCCGTCCCTGGTCACACCGACAGTGTTAAACGCAGTGCATAAATTGGTGTTCATGTATACTATTTTTTTTTTTTTTTTTTTTTTTTTGTATACAAGATCGAGGCTCGTGAAAGAGCGAACATTAATCACACAGAAAGACAAACCGACACATAAAACATATAACATAGGGAGCGGTAGACAAGATGAGGAGAGAGGGGGAAGGACACAAACACAACATTTGAGAGCAGGGACCGAGAGACATGGAGACATCGAGAGATCTGAGAGAGGGCGAGGGCTTTGGGGGGGGGGGGGGCATGGGAAGGGGGCGGTGGGAGAGGTATAAAACATATGGACACTGCCAGGACTTCCAGGAAAGAAGTTGGAATTTCAAACAAGGTGGATCTGGGGTGAATTAGCGGGGGTAGAAAAGATCAAGGTTTTGGATGGGGGAAGATAAGAGATGGTGGTGAACAGCTGTTTTAAAGACCTGGAGGGAGGAGTGGGATTGAAGGGAGTGAGGGAGTTTGTTCCAGAGGCGGGAGAAAAGAGGAATGAAAGAGTGAAGGTGAGCAGAGAGCCGAGATTTCGGCAGTTTAACCATCAGAGGGTTGCTGGCAGATCTTGTGCGACCTGTAGGAATATTTGGGGGACAGAGCACAGAGAGAGCTGGGGGTGCAAGGCCGGAGAGGAGTCGGTAGAAGACAGAAAGACCACCTACCTGCCTGCGGTGAGTGAGTGAAAGGCCCTCAGAGATAGCTTCATCGCGCGAGATTCCAATAATTCTGAAAGCTTTGGTTTCAACAGCGTGAAGCCGAGCTAGGTGTGAGGCAGGAGCACCGGCCCATAGGGGAGAACAGTATTCCATTGAGCTGCGGATGAAAGCCTTGTATGTGGTGAGGAGCTCAGGTGTGCCGAGGAAGGACTTCGCACGACGGAGGATGCCCAGTCGGCGACTGGCTTTGGAGGCCAGCTTGGAAATGTGGTTTTCCCAAGAAAGATCATGGCAGATAGTGAGACCCAAAATCTTGAGCGACAGAACTTCTTGGAGAGGATTGTTGAGAAAGTAGATGGGAGGGTTGTCCAGTCGATCTTTTCGGAGAGACATAGTAAGAGTGTGAGATTTGTCAGGATTGAAAGACATGTTCCACTTGTTTGACCAGTCTGTGATTTTGTCCAGGTCTACAGAGAGTGAGGAGGCAGCAGACTGCCGATCTGAGGGAAGAGGAATGGAGCGGCAGAGAGTGGAGTCATCAGCAAAGAGATAGAGAGGATTTTCGAGAGAGTCAGAGAGATCATTGATGAAGACCAGAAAAATCACGGGGCCCAGAACACTGCCTTGGGGAACTCCAGCTGTAAGAATAATATAAATATAAATGCTGTAAGAATATATATATATATATATATATATATATATATATATATATATATATATATATATATATATATATAATATATATTGTTGTGGATCTGCCGCCGGCCTTCTCCCCTTACCAAGGGGGGATTAGTCCCCTTGTCTTGACTGACCTGGCGCGACCCGGGACCTATTACGTCCCTTCCGGACAGCGCTAAATAGGGTTTCAGGACCAAGTTCGCTGTTACCTAAGTACTAGCGCTGCCCTGGAAGCGAGGAAATAAGCCCCACATGAACCACGTGTGTTGGTGATACGCCGAGCGATTGCGTACACATGATCCGCGCCGTTATAGATGGTGGAACCCGATTGGAGCGATCTAGTTCGTACCACACTTAGCGAATAGAGAAATCACAGGTACGATTGAATCAGGAAAGAAAGAACACAGGTTTATTTACACTATACAAGGGTAGAAGGAAAGGGACACAGAGCAGCCTTATACAGTCTTATTCAATACCCAGGACAAACAGGCCCGTCTCACACACACTCACACAGGGATTGCTGATGGGCAGGTTGATGTTCACCAACGCGTCCAGGGATGGCTCCCGTGCAGCTCTCTCCGGCAACCGGCACGTCTCTTGAAGATGGAAGTAGGTGAAAGCAGGAGCTCGCCACGTGTCGTCTGAACAGAGCGGGTTATCACAGGGCGAATGGTAGGGAGCAGACTTTGGCACGGCTGGCGGTTATTCACTTGCGGCTATGGCCGTGCTTCCTCGCGTGGCTGGAAATGCACTATATGTGTTACCGGCGCATCTGGCTGCGCCCGCGTACTTGTACGGTTCAAAGCCTCTTCTTCTCTCTCTCTGCGCAAGTCCTCAAACCAATCCTTTACGAGCAGGTCCTTTTGCCACTGCCGTATGCACGCGAGTCCTTTTATCAAGCTCCCTCTCTGCAAGTCCTTTCGCCACTGGTACAAGTCCTTCAACCAAGTCCTTTAACGCTCTCCACTTGCGAGTCCTTCAAGTCCTTCACAAGCAGGTCCCTCCCAACAAGTCCAAGTCCTTGGTACAAGTCCTTTTGCCACTGGTACAAGTCCTTTCGAGGGCTTTGCACAGCAGGTTATATAGGCACGCCCCACGAACCTTCTGGAACTCACCAGACACGCTTTACCACGCTCTCTCACGCCATGCCGGTAGAGCTCTGATTGGCTGGTGGCTCTTACCTTCATCGCCTCTGCCGCTCCCGACCTCAACGCCGCCCCCACCTTTTTAGGCCTACCTCGTGTTAGCTTGACTAGGGGACAGCCAAATGGGGTGCGGGATGGATTACACCCATAGAGGTAGAATTGGAGGTGGGAGCAAAATGAATGGGGCCTACTCTCCTGTCTTTACACAACGCAGGTACTAAGAGGGGAAATGGCCTATTCTTACACATACTAAGACATAACTATACTACAAATGGACCTACGAGTATATGTTGCTCGTGTGACTAACTATGGGGGGCAACTCTTTAACCTTTAATGCCTTCAATGTGGCAATCTCAAAACCGCAGCAATATATATATATATATATATATATATATATATATATATATATATATATATATATATATATATGAAGAGTTCAGGCGCAAAAACCGATAAACGCCATTTTTGATGAAACTGAACTATGTTTACCGAAGTATATGTTTCAATACCTCCGTTTCAGTAGGCAAATCATTTTCTCCCAAAACCCGATCGCGTCCACGTATTTTAAGATACAGCCCATGTCATTTTGATGGGTTTCACCTGGAATGCACAGCAGAAAATCTTGATTTTCTCATTTCAGCAAAAATGGATATATCTGTTTTTGCATCTGAACTCTTCATATATATATACATATATATATATGTATATATATTTGCGGTTTTTAGAACCCTCCACTTTGTAAATATTGTAATAATCCCTTATAAATAATCCCCTGTAAAAATTCCCATTTTTTTGTGTAAAGGTCAAAGGTCGCACCATAGTTAGGTCATATTGCAACACGTAGAACACCATAGATTCTTCTTTAGTTATTTCATTAGTATGTGTTCTAGTTAAGGATCTGTTTCCAATACTTGAATCTGCGTTGTATTAATCAAATAACCTAGGCCCCTTCAATTACCCCCAATCTCTCTCTCCAAAGTGCCAGTCGCACCTCCAGTCGGGGTTTTTTTTTTTGGTTTTTTTTGTATACTGAATCGAGGCTCGTGAAAGAGCTCCCAATGCTCTCACGTGATTTTATTAGCAGCGTTTGCTGCACAAAACGCCATTAGACATGTGCTCATCTTGGAGAAGAAGGGCGGAGCGCCGGGAGGAGGCGTGGCCCCCTGTCAACTGGCTGTCAAAGGTGGAGCCAAGGAGCCCTCATCAACCAGTCAGGGCCGAGGCCAGCTCACCGGTAGGCGGATCCAAAAGGCAGGTGGCTTTATACGCGAGAGGGCAATATAAGCGGGTGCTTGGGACTACTTCGAGAGATGAGCCAGGGAGAGAGAAGAAGTCAAACCTAAAGAGGTGCCCGGGAGAACGACTCGAACAGATGAGAAAGGAGTCCTTGCTTGCCGTTTTCACGGACCATTGGAGGCGCACCACTGGCCGAAGGCTAAGGGACAATTTATTAGGTACGCCACATCCCAGTCTTTCCCCCCGCGATATAATTGTCCGCTCACGTTAAACGCCACGCGAAGCTGCCGGCCGCTCGTGCCGCGGTACAAGTGAACACCCGGAGCGTGGACCGGAGCGCGAGGTCGGAGCCGGACCTCACCGCCTGTCATCGACGCCTACCTACCACCTGCCCGGACCCTTCTCTTCCTTCCCGCCACCACCACCACCTTTTCGTGTAAGTGTGTTTGTTCTGTCCTGGGAGTGATAATCTAGGAGTGTATAAGGTTTGCCCTGTGTATCTGCTTCTTCTTCTTCACTGTACATTCGCTTTCGTTTCTTCCTTGGTTTTGGTTTTGTACATAATTAATAAACCTGTGTTCTTCCTTCTTATTCTTTGGGTTTCCTCTCATCCGGTCGCTTTAGTGATTTCTCCATTGATATATGTGGCACGATTTGGCCGACCGTTGTAATCGGGTTTAGTCTTTTGTTAACGGCTCAGATTTCAGACTGCTAACCGCTCGGCAAACTCCATCTTGTCTGGGTCCGAGCAGGGAATTATATCCCTGCTTTGCGGAGAGATTGGCGAAGGTATCTGGGAACCCCTTGACCAATCACCCTGGCCAATCTTACCCCGCAAAGAAGCGTGTAATTTCCAGGAACGGAGGATCGGCCAGTGTAAAAGACAAGGGGATCACCCCCCCCCCCCTTGGTAAGGGGAGCGCCGACCCCCGGTTCCGCAACAATTGGTGTCTGGGAGTGGGATTTAACCCGAACCAAATTTCGAATCCATCTTAAAGAATTTGGTCGAAATTACGAGCGGCCAAAATTTTGTATAACATCCAAATTGAGTCGTGCCATGGATAGTCAAGGCGATCGGATGCCGGTGGGGGAGATAGAAGAGGGGTTAGAATCGACACAGGACCCCAGGGAAGAAGTGGAAGCAATAGAAGAGGGGGTTGAAGAAGGTGTGGTCGAGGAGGTTGCAGGCACACAAAATGGCGGCGCCTCGCACGTGGCCGCGGTAGCCGAGCCCACTGTACCAGCGGGCTTTGACATGCAGGCCCTCGTGGCGCAGCTACAGGCAGTCATCCGAATGGAGATGGGAGAAATGAGGGCCGATAATCAACACATGGAAAGCAGAATGGGAGAGCGATTGGGAAGTCAAATTGGGGGCTTAGAAGTCAAATTGTGGGGAGTAGACAGTAAAATTGGGGGGCTAGAAGGCAAATTGGGAGGATTAGGGGGCCAATTGGAGGACGTGAGTAGCCAAATGAACGAGGGGTTAACGAGGGTGAAAAGCAAGATGGGCACTCGGGAAAATCAAGTGAAAAGAATGAAGGACGGGTTGACGGGGTTTGAGGACAGAGTGGGTGGCCAGATAAAAGCATTGGGGAGAGACATAGACCGCAGATCAGGCGGAAAGGTTGCAGGTGTACGCGACGAGGTAGCGCGGCTTGAGGAGCGTGGGAAAAGCGAGGCTGAGCAAGGCAAAGTCACGTGGACCGGGGTAGAGATCGCGACCCGGGGTATGGGGAAGCCGGCGGCCGCGGAATTGGAAAATTCTATTGTAGTCGAGCCAGCGGTTGTCGAGGAAAAATAAATCAAAGAAATTATAGTTGAAATTGAAAAGACGACGGAGGTAGTCCAGGAATTGAGGGGAGAAATGGAATATGTGCAAAGTCCGTGCTCGCATCATGATGCCGTGCTTAATCCTTATAAAGATGTGCAGGTGTTGGAGCGGCGAGGAAGAAGAACCCCGAAGGTGAGTCGGGCTGTATATGGTGCCAACAGATTTTTCGGAAAAGTGTTTGGCATAAAAGGATTTTTCACGCGCTTGGGATCGCGAAAGCACCCGGGCGCTGGTGGAAGGTCCTTGGAGTGCTGCGGTACGAATGGCGCGTGTGTGAGGAAAAGGTGTGTGAAGGTGAACGGCGTGCGTGTGCGGATGGCGCCAGAGCGCGAGTGTGTTACAGTGAGTGAGAATGAATGCACGACAGAGTGTGATTGTGACACGGAGAGTGAGATGGATGGAGAGAGTGTGCGGGGATGCACACCTGAGTTGGTTGTGGAGCACGTTATTGGGTGTGCAACAGATTTCACACCCCTGGGTAGGTGTACGCTGAGTGGGTATGTGTAAGAGTGCACACCCACGAGTGTTACGGAGGATGTAACGGAGGAGAGGTGTGTAACGGAGGAATGTGCAATAATAAAGTGTGCGAGGAGGATGAATGCGCAAGAATGTGCGCGAGAGTGTGTGGTGAGCGTTATGAGTAGACCTGAGTATGGAGTGAAAGAGAATGCACGAGCTAGTACAGTGGTAGAATGCGTGGGATGTACGAGCGGCGTTGGAGCGCCGGGTTTGGTGAGTGTAAAAGGGGTCGCGTATGCATGCGAGCATGTAAGGAAAGCATCGACGTTGACCGGGACAGCATTTAGGCTGATGGATAGCCGACGCGAGCACTCCGTGCGCGGTGCTCTTTGTGTGTTGCGGGAGCCGGCGGGGATCGGTGTCGCGTCGCTCCTGCTCGGGGTGCCGTGCACGATTCGGGCCGGGCCCTGCCCTGCACGGTCGAGTCCGCGCTTTGACAGGCAAAGCGGGCAGCCCGGTTCGAGGGAAAGTAGGAGAGGTCGGAACGGCGCCCCCTTGTGGTGGTGGCACTCCACCTGGGCAAGGCTGGACCATCGCGCTTGGCAGTGCAAGGCCTTGCATAGGGATGGTGCCCTGAACCTTGGCCCGACAAAACCTCCTCCCCTGAACCGAGTGCCGGACGGACCCAACCTGCAGTAGACAGACCACAGTATGCATTGCTTGGTTTTTCGAAACCGAGCTGTGAAAATGTATTTCCCGTACCGAGAGGCTCTAAGTATAGTGGACCGGATAGTGATAGTGATGATGGCAAATGGTATATGGTGATGTGGAGGGATGGTAGCTCTACCATCCCTCGCATCCATCTGGGGGCAAAGGAGCTATAGTTTTATGGAGTATGGCGGTGAAAACCTAGCCAGGGAGGGCTTGGTTATTGTTAGGGATTTAGAAATGACCATAGGTAACTGTAGATTTAAGTAGCGACATAATACCTGTAGAGGGGACGGAGAGAGATTAGTTTGGATGACAACGACGAGGGAGTGCTTAGCATAAGGGAAGACGGGGAGCACGAGTTTCAGAAGGGAGTAGTTAGTTAGATGATGCTATGTGTTTGGAGTGAGAGTGATGAAATGAAAAATTGAACGCGAGTATTTGTGGTGAGCATGATGATTGGCATGATATTGAGTGAATGGTCCTGGAAGGAAGGAGCGTGCAAGTGCCACCAGGTGTGTGGGCACCAGGTGTGCAAGTGCAATACAGGTGTGTGGAGGATGGTTGTATGGAATAGATGATCTGGAATGAATGGAGTACGGAATGGATGGTGTGGAGTGAGTAGTGTGGAATACGTGGAGTGGAGTGGTTGGTGCGAAAGGAGTGGATGGGGAAGATGGACCCCTTCACGAGTACCCGGGGAGGGTAGTTTAAAAGTAGGTAGAGGGAGTAGGTAAATTGTGGTTGGATATTGGCATCTGTGGTGCGAGTAGTTGCACAGAAGTGTTGAGGGGTGCATTAGTGTGAGTAAATTGGCTGGGCATGTGGCCTGTTAGTACGTGTGATTGAATGGGCACTCCGCCACTGTTAGCCACTGTTAGCCAGGTGAGGCCGCGGGTAGGCTCTGGGAGCCAGTAGTTGTTCAATGGGGCCCGAGGATCTGGAGGATGGACGCGGGTAGCCCGACGCCAGAGAGGGTGGTAGGGGGTGAGAGCACCAGAGGGCCTTCCCCAGGTAGGTTAGCGTAAGGAGCAGGTAAGCTTGGGAGGCAACTACAGTGGCGGAGGTGTGCAGGTGAGCGGACCTGCTGGTGAGCCACACGACCCAGCCCTGAAATTGTGCGAGGGCACAGGGAGTAGGATCGGGGGAGTGAGACCCCAAATTGGTGAGCACCACGGTATGTTCAATGGGAGTTCAGTTCTTAGAACCACATAGTGTAAAATGGCCAATGGTTTGGCAGGGAAAGACCCCGGGTAGTGTAGAGTGTGTTAGGTCATTTAGAATGTAGTTAGGATTTAAAGTCTCTTCGCACCATCCGCATCCACTCACCAAGGTGACAGGACTCCACACCACCGGTTTGTGCAAATGTCTGGTATGTAAGACGCATCATGACGTGGGTGTGACATTGCTCATTGTTCCATCTCTTCCTCCTTATGAGGGATTGATGGTAAATTCGGAATAGAGGGATTAATGAGAAATTGGGATTGATGACGAATTTGGATTAGGGGAGATATGGGGAAGACAAGATGATAGCGATGGATTTGTAAATGGTGTAAATACGGGGTAGGGGCAAGGGTAGATTACGTGACAGGGGGGGAACGTATGGTAGGGACGAGCTTACTCGGCTCGCTCTCCTGCGCACCTCACCTCTGCATTACCTTGTGTTGATGTGTACTCTTGCGCCCTTGCACCCCGCTAACCCTGCTTTGTCTTCCTTCCCCACTCATGGACCGTGGTCTTTGTGTGCCGAGGGGAAAGTGTGCAGGTGTCGCAGTTGTGTGCCCGCACCCTCGCTGCTGCCTGCCTGGACCGGTACCCCACTTATGGACCGCACGTTGTTGTGGCCGAGCACCACTGTATGGACCACAGGTCTGTGGCCGAGCACCACAATTATGGACCCCACGTTTTGGGGCCTGGCACCTCTGCTGGGGACCGGCCATTGTGGCCAGGGAGATCTTGCTTGCGGACCACGGTAAAGGTGGCACCTAAGCCATGCAGGTGGACCACCCTTAGTTGGCCACTGCTGGCCATAATTAAAAAGTGGACGCGTTTTGTGCCCTTTTATTACCAACTAGGCAGCAAGCAAGAAGTCATCAGGAACATCGGCCCAGCAGCCAAGAACATCGGCCCAGCAGAGAAGACGTCGCAAGTCATCTGCTGATTATTCTTGAAATGTATGACTGTGCACCGGATGGTGCTTTTTGTGTATTTTGGTGCTTTGGTGCTTTTGGTGCTTATTGGTGCTGGTGGTATCGGTGCAGTGCAGTGTATGCCTTTCCTCTTTTCAAAACATCTTCTTTTTGTTTCCCAAAAGACAGGTCCTGGGTTCGCGTGTAAATACCAAACTAGTGTCTTTGTAAGTAATGCTCCCCACCGTCAATGTTTAGCTTGAGAATTAATTCCGTGATTCGGTTATTCTGTGGGCATGAGTGCTAGATAGAATGCAACGCAGCAGGCGGGACATACTTAGTTGTTTTAAAAATGTCGCGCTCAGGGTGAAGTTAATAGTAGAGGGTTACCACACCTGAGTGTCACACTAAGTTAAAGTTATTTCGGGTCGGGACGGCCCTGGAGGAAATGAGGGTGCTGTGTTGTGGTTTTTAGAACAATCCACGTTGTAAATATTGTAATAATCCCTTATAAATAATCCCCTGTAAATATTGCCATTTTTTTGTGTAAAGGTCAAAGGTCGCACCCTAATTAGGTCATATTGCAACACGTAGAACACCATAGATTCTTCTTTAGTTATTTCATTAGTATGTGTTCTAGTTAAGGATCTGTTTCCAATAGTTGAATCTGCGTTGTATTAATCAAATAACCTAGGCCCCACCAATTACCCCCAATCTCTCTCTCTCCAAATAGTCCATGGGCCAGGCCAGATATCGGTACCACCTGGGGTGACCAAACCTAAGTGGTACTAAAATGTTTATTGGGTCAATATAAGTACATTAAGATGTGATAGCCTTTCCACACTGGCAGCTTTGTCAGTTTTTTGTAAAAACTTCAAATTCACCCAATAGCGGCATTGCGTAATTCATTTAAATCTTGCGGTATGCAAAGATCACATCTAATTTCAGTCAATACAGAACTAAAACCATGTGAGAAATGCTACTATATTGTAATTATTAAACATCAGAGCAAAATAAATGCATTTCCTATTTGTCTGTACTTTCTTATTGGATAATTGTGTACTCACGTTCAGCTTTTTTTCTAGGAAGAGTTAATTGCGGATAGATGTAAGCTTTTTTTTCAGCTCCTTTGATGGAACTGGTGAGATATCTGGCTACGTAAGTTATCTTTTGCAATTCTAATTAAGGTTAATTAAGTTTGATTAGTTAAGATCAGTTAACTATGGTAATATCCTTTCCTTTTCTAGGATTAACTTACCAGTGAGGTCAAGATGTGGCAGATCTTAGATAAGATTTTGTTTTGCTTTCAATGGTACTGTCAGAACAAAGAATGCATTGGATTGCTGGAACACGGATTGCTGCTTGTACATTGCAGGTGTCTACTGTAGTGTGCTGACGTCCTGAGGTGTACATGATGGATCCACCAAGTAGAGATGAAGGTCCCACCCTGCCAAGGAAGCGAGCACGCACTGACTGTATCATTCATTGCTCTAATGAAGACTCCGACTCCCTGGTGTCACCACAAGATCTGGACTCATGGAACACTTTGCTCAGGGCTGCAGAGATCAGACAGCATGCTCCACTTCTGGATATAGCCAAAGGCATTGAAGAAGGACAAATACCACAATTGCAGTATCATCGCAAATGCCGTAGCATTTTCACCATGAAGAAGTCTCTTGACTCTCTCCTTTCCAAAGACCCCAAAGATGAACCTGGAGAGGTCAGTTCAAGAAGATCAGCTAGGGATGCGCCAGGTACATCAAGAGTGTATGACAAAATCTGCATTTTCTGCAACAAGTCGAGCAGATACCTAAAAGGACACAATACAAGGGAACCCCTCATCCAGTGTGTTGAGTTACGTGCAGATGCCAGGGTTCACAACGCAGCAACCAAAAAACTGGATTTTTTTTTTTTTTTTTTTGTATACTGAATCGAGGCTCGTGAAAGAGCTGACAACCGCGAGGGAAAGACAGCACATGGGGACCACGAGGGAAAGACAGCACAGGGGGACCGCGAGGGAAAGACAGGACAGGGGGACCACGAGGGAAAGACAGCACACGGGGACCACGAGGGAAAGACAGCACACGGGGACCACGAGGGAAAGACAGCACATGGGGACCGCGAGGGTAAGATCCAAGAATCCTTGCCTTACTGAGCAGAGACCTTGTTGCTGCAGAGGGACATTACCACAAGTCATGCTACAAACTGTACACAAAAGACGAGTCTTCTGCCAGCTCTGGTGCAAGTGAGGAGAATGAACAAAGAGAGGATGCAGAGTATGAGGAAGCAGTGAGACAAGCCTACGAGGAACTCTTCTTGTATATCAGGAATGAATTCTTTCCCAATCCTGAAATACTGCCTATGGCAGACCTCACAGGTAGGCTAGAGAGATCCATGAACACACATGGCATCACCCAAATGAAACCCTCAACAAAGAAACATGTTCGTCGTAAGCTGGAAAGTGAGCTGGGAGGATCACTCCACTTTGTCTCTGATGAGAAAAGAAAGATTCTCCTCTATCCAGACAGCCTTTCCATGGATGATCTTGCCAAACAAGCCCACAACATGAAGAAGGATCTGCAAGAAGCAAGGACTGCCAGCTCTGGAGATGTCTTAACCAAAGCAGCAATGCAGCTGAGGAACCAGATCAAGAAGCAAGACGTCAGTCAAGCATGGCCACCCAATACAGAGCAGAGTGTCATTCCCGAATTGGTCAAGGAATTCCTGTATACCCTGCTGACTGGAGTGTGACTGTGCAAATCTCTCCAAGAGAGTCCAACGTCTTGCCACTTCTTTTGGCAGTGATTTGGTCTTTGCTGTCACCCGTCTGGAGGAGATGTCTGCAGAGCCAGCCCGATGTTCCAAGCCCAAAGGACTGTGGTTGGACAACCGATGAGGATGGGAAGCTGGCTGTTGAGTGGATGCATGGCTCGCCTGCACCAGATGCTGTGCTGCAGCTGCTCTCCTGCAAATGTGTGCGGTCATGCAAACTACCAGCATGTAACTGCCTCAGCAATGGCCTGAAGTGCACAGACATGTGCAAACTACAAACGTGCAGCAACCAAGCCAGTGAAGAAGAGCCAGAAGTGGATTTCACTGACTCTGATATGGATGACGGTGATGATGAATAACTTGGTGGCACAATTATGCACAAACAGAAACGTGAAACTGTACTTCATTTAATAATGTTAAGAGCCAAAGAAAAAGTGTCATGGATGCATGTTGATTCTACTGAATCAAAGACCTTGCTTAAAACAGGAAACCTAGAGTCTGATTTGTCACAGGGTGTGACTTGACAAAAACATAAATATTTTGTTCAACTTGCATAAATATTTTGTTAAGTTAAGTTCGAATTTTTTTGAAAACAACCCACTTCATCTACAAAATCTGCCTTTATGTACGAGAATGACTGCCTACATTCGTGATACTGGTAAGAAAGGATCCCTATGTGGTATTTTATGCTTGTCTGTGACTGAACTGATTCTTAACAGAAAGATTGTGGTGTGAGAATAAAGGATAGTGGTAAAGTGTGTGTTCGCGCCTTTCATCCATGGGGCATGTCCATTACAAGAAGTGATAAACTCTAAAAGCTGTGAGTCTGCAAGGGCTATCATATCAAAATGCAAACTAGAGACGTATAGCAAGTTAAAAACACCAAAGAGAATTAGTCACCCCGGGTGGTACCGATACTGGAAATTTGGGATCCTGGCCCATGGACTAAAAGTGCCAGTAGCACCTACAGTCGGGGTTTGTCCCTCCCAATGCTCTCACGTGATTTTATTAGCAGCGTTTGCTGCACAAAACGCCATTAGACATGTGCTCATCTTGGAGAAGAAGGGCGGAGCGCCGGGAGGAGGTGTGGCCCCCTGTCAACTGGCTGTCAAAGGTGGAGCCAAGGAGCCCTCATCAACCAGTCAGGGCCGAGGCCAGCTCACCGGTAGGCGGATCCAAAAGGCAGGCGGCTTTATACGCGAGAGGGCAATATAAGCGGGTGCGTGGGACTACTTCGAGAGATGAGCCAGGGAGAGAGAAGGAGTCAAACCTAAAGAGGTGCCCGGGAGAACGACTCGAACAGATGAGAAAGGAGTCCTTGCTTGCTGTTGTCACAGACCATTGGAGGTGCACCACTGGCCGAAGGCTAAGGGACAATTTATTACGTGCGCCACATCCCAGTCTTTCCCCCCCGCTATATAATTGTCTGCTCACGTTAAATGCCACGCGAAGCTGCCGGCCGCTCGTGCCACAGTACAAGTGAACACCCAGAGCGTGGAACGGAGCGTGAGGTCGGAGCCAGACCTCACAGCCTATCATCGACGCCTACCTACCAACTGCCCGGACCCTTCTCTTCCTTCCCGCCACCACCACCACCTTTTCGTGTAAGTGTGTTTGTTTTGTCCTGGGAGTGATAATATAAGATTGTATAAGGTTTGCCCTGTGTATCTGCTTCTTCTTCTTCACTGTACATTCCCTTTCATTTCTTCCTTGGTTTTGGTTTTGTACATAATTAATAAACCTGTGTTCTTCCTTCTTATTCTTTGGGTTTCCTCTCATCCGGTCGCTTTAGTGATTTCTCCATTGACATACGTGGCACGATTTGGCCGACCGTTGTAATCGGGTTTAGTCTTTTGTTAACGGCTCGGATTTCGGCCTGCTAACCGCTCGGCAAACTCCATCTTGTCCGGGTCCAAGCAGGGATTTATATCCCTGCTTTGCGGAGAGATTGGCGAAGGTATCTGGGAACCCCTTGACCAATCACCCTGGCCAATCTCACCCCGCAAAGGAGCGTGTAATTTCCAGGAACGGAGGATCGGCCAGTGTAAAAGACAAGGGGATTACCCACCCTTGGTAAGGGGAGCGCCGAACCCCCGGTTCCGCAACAATATATATACAGTGCATTCAGAAAGTATTCAGACCCCTTCACTTTTTCACATTTTGTGATGTTGCAGCCTTATGCTGAAATCGTTTAAATTCATTTTTTTCCCTCATCAATCTACACTCAATACCCCATAATGACGAAGAGGAAACAGGATTTTAGAAAGTTTTGCATATTTATAAAAAAGAAAAAACTGAAATATCACATTTACATAAGTATTCATACCCTTTGCTATGACACTTGAAATTTAGCTCAGGTGCCTCCCATTTCTCTTGATCATCTTTGAGATGTTTCTACACCTTGATTGGAGTCCACCTGTGGTAAATTCAATTGATTGGACATGATTTGGAAAGGCACACACCTGTCTATATAAGGTCTCACAGCTGACAATGCATATCAGAGCAAAAACAAAGCCATGAGGTCGAAGGAACTGCCTTCAGAGCTCAGAGACAGGATTGTGTCGAGGCACCGATTTAGGGAAGCCTACAAAAAAATCTCTGCTGCAATGAAGGTTCCCAAAAGCACAGTGGCCTCCATAATTATTAAATGGAAGAAGTTTGGAACAACCAGGACTCTTCCTGGAGCTGGCCGCCCGGCCAAACTTAGCAATCGGGCGAGAAGGGCCTTGGTAAGAGAGGTGACCAAGAACCCGATGGTCACTCTGGCTGAGCTCCAGAGATCCTGTGTGGAGATGGGAGAAACTTCCAGAAGGACAACCATCACTGCAACACTCCACCGATCTGGGCTTTATGGCAGAGTGGCCAGACGGAAGCCTCTCCTCAGTGAAAGACACATGAAAGCCCGCTAGGAGTTTGAAAAAAAGCACCTAAAGGACTCTCAGACTGTGAGAAACAAGATTCTGTGGTCTGATGAAACCAAGATTGAAATGTTTGGCTTCCGTCTGGCCACTATGCCATAAAGCCCAGATCGGTGGAATGTTGCAGTGATGGTTGTCCTTCTGGAAGTTTCTCCCATCTCCACACAGGATCTCTGGAGCTCAGCCAGAGTGACCATCGGGTTCCTGGTCACCTCTATTACCAAGGCCCTTCTCGCTCGATTGCTGTTTGGCCGGGCGGCCAGCTCCAGGAAGAGTCCTGGTTGTTCCAAACTTCTTCCATTTAAGAATTATGGAGGCCACTGTGCTCTCGGGAACCTTCAATGCAGCAGAGATTTTTTTGTAGCTTCCCCAGATCTGTGCCTCGACACAATCCTGTCTCTGAGCTCTGCAGGCAGTTCCTGCGATCTCATGGCTTGGTTTTTGCTCTGATATGCATTGTCAGCTGTGAGACCTTGTATAGACAGGTGTGTGCCTTTCCAAATCATGTCCAATCAATTGAATTTACCAAAGGTGGACTCCAATCAAGGTGTAGAAACATCTCAAAGATGATCAAGAGAAATGGGAGGCACCTGAGCTAAATTTCAAGTGTCATAGCAAAGGGTATGAATACTTATGTAAATGTGATATTTCAGTTTTTTCTTTTTAATAAATTTGCAAAACTTTCTAAAATCCTGTTTTCTCTTTGTCATTATGGGGTATTGAGTGTAGATTGATGAGGGAAAAAATGAATTTAAACTATTTCACCTTAAGGCTGCAACATAACAAAATGTGAAAAAGTGAAGGGGTCTGAATACTTTCTGAATGCACTGTATATATATATATATATGTGTGTGTGTGTGTGTATGTGTGTGTGTGCATGTGTGTACTGTATCTCCATTTAAAAAATTTATGCAAGCTTATTTGAAAAGGTAAGACTTGTAGAATGTGAGAGCTTTGCTATTTCATTAAACTCCCAAGAGAGGAAAATGACTCATCTCCAAAAACTCTGCAAATTCTGTACTGGAGGGGAGGCATGGAGAGTCACAGGAAGGGCAAACATGGAGGAGAGGTTATAATGAAAAAAGGGAATGAGTATGCGGTTGTTCGGGTTGGTAGAAATTAGCAGATATATGTTGGTATTGGTATCTGGCCCAGAATAGCTGTGCATGAAAGCAGCATACCTGTGTCACATTAAATTAGCAGCACACCTGTGTCACATTAAATTAGCAGCACACCTGTTCCACACATATTAGCAGCACACCTGTGCCACATTCAATTAGCGCAGCATCCTTGCGTCACATTAATTTACTATATATCCTGGCACTCACCGTTTTCATCCAAGGTTAAGGTAAGGTTAATGGAAGAGAAACGTGACAGAGAGGAACTAAAAAGACACTAGGTAGAGAGCATACCTCCGCCAGGCTGAACAGTTTATATTTTGTATCCCACTGATAGGCCGGATCTGGATTCGGACCTGAACCAAAATCTAATCAGCTTGTTCTTGTGGCCTAACCAACTCAACCACCAATGATTTGTCATAATCCATCCACAACTTTTTGAAATATGCTCGATATCGTTTTGACTCTACCACTCAGCAGGTGAAGAACCACTTAGAAAATAAATAAAAATTCTCACATCCAGATCCAGATTCGCATCTTCAACAAAATATAATCGATTCGACCTTGCCACACACCCAACTTGTCCAACAAGTTTCGTCTGAATCCGTCCATAATTTTTTGAGATATGCTGTTCACAAACAAACAGATGAAAAATCACTCATAGAGCGACACTTGGCAAAAGAGAACAAAGCAGAATGGCACTCAGTGGAGCATCATTTTGACCTCAAAAATAGTTGGTGGTTGAATTCAGCTAGCCGATATGTAATTCCTATTGAAATTTCAAGTCAATCGGATGAAAATTGAGGATTTTAGCAATTTGAAATTGTTGTTGACCTTTGGCGTATGTTGACCTTTTCGTCTAAGCTTTTCTCAAAAATAGTTGGTGGTTGAATTCAGTTAGCCGATATGTAAATCCCATTAAAATTTCAAGTCAATCGGATGAAAATTGAGGATTTTAGAAATTTGAAATTGTTGTTGGCCTTTGGCGTATGTTGACCTTTTCCTCTAAGCTTTTCTCAAAAATAGTTGGTGGTTGAATTCAGTTAGCCGATATGTAAATCCCATTCAAATCTCAAGTCAATCGGATGAAAATTGAGGATTTTAGAAATTTGAAATTGTTGTTGACCTTTGGCGTATGTTGACCTTTTCGTCGAAGCTTTTCTCAAAAATAGTTGGTGGTTGAATTCAGTTAGCCGATATGTAAATCCCATTCAAATTTCAAGTCAATTGGATGAAAATTGAGGATTTTAGCAATTTGAAATTGTTGTTGACCGTTGGCATATGTTGACCTTTTCGTTTAAGCTTTTCTCAAAAATAGTTGGTGGTTGAATTCAGTTAGCCGATATGTAAATCCCATTCAAATTTCAAGTCAATCGGATGAAAATTGAGGATTTAAGAAATTTGAAAAAAGTGGTTGACCATTGGCCTATGTTGACCTTTTGGCCTAAGCTGATCTTAAAAATAGTTGGTGGTTGAATTCAGTTTGCCGTTATGTATATCCGATTCAAATTTCAAGTCAATCGGATGAAAATTGAGGATTTTCGAAATTTGAAATTGTTGTTGACCTTTGGTGTATATTGACCTTTTGGTCTAAGCTTTTCTCAAAAATAGTTGGTGGTTGAATTCAGTTAGCCGATATGTAAATCCCATTCAAATTTCAAGTCAATCGGATGAAAATTGAGGATTTTAGAAATTTGAAATGGTTGTTGACCTTTTGCCTATGCTGATCTCAAAAATAGTTGGTGGTTGACTTCAGTTTGCCGATATGTATATCCTATTCAAATTTCAAGTCAATCGGATGAAAATTGAGGATTTAAGAAATTTGAAAAAAGTGGTTGACCATTGGCCTATGTTGACCTTTTGGCCTAAGCTGATCTCAAAAATAGTTGGTGGTTGACTTCAGTTTGCCGATATGTATATCCTATTCAAATTTCAAGTCAATCGGATGAAAATTGAGGATTTAAGAAATTTGAAAAAAGTGGTTGACCATTGGCCTATGTTGACCTTTTGGCCTAAGCTGATCTCAAAAATAGTTGGTGGTTGAATTCAGTTTGCTGTTATGTATATCCGATTCAAATTTCAAGTCAATCAGATGAAAATTTAGGATTTTAGAAATTTGAAAAAAGTGGTTGACCTTTGGCCTATGTTGACCTTTTGGCCGAAGCTGGTCTCAAAAATAGTTGGTGGTTGATTTCAGTAAGATGACATGAAAATCCTATTCAATTTCAAGTCAATCGGATGAAAATTTAGGATTTTAGAAATTTGAAAAAAGTGGTTGACCTTTGGCCTATGTTGACCTTTTGGCCGAAGCTGATCTCAAAAATAGTTGGTGGTTGATTTCAGTAAGATGACATGAAAATCCTATTCAATTTCAAGTCAATCGGATGAAAATTGAGGATTTTAGAAACTTGAAAAGGTTTTGACCTTTGGCCTATTTTGACATTTTGACCTCAAAAATAAATGTGATTTTGTCGGACCACGAACTCTACGATTTGATGAAGTTTCGTGAAGATCGGTTTAAAATCGTGTCCTGTAGGCAAGTATAAGTGAGTGGACAGACAAAACGACACACAAACCGAGTGATCAACATACTTGTCCAAAATTTTTTTTTTTGCCAGGTAATAACAGACAGACAGAGAGACAGACAGGGTGGTGGAGGTAAACCTTCATCCACCTTAGGTGGTGGAGGTAAAAAGGCAACTAACAGTGGGACAATGGGACCACATATGGAGAATTTCATAATCAATGTAATGAACAAATAGAAAGAGAGGAATAAAAGCTTTGTGACTTGAAGCGATCACAGACTTTGTTCGGGGATTGATCGATTATTTTTATTACTCACACAATGTGTCTATGGTTGGGTCCTGTTCTGTCGTGCTTCCCTCTTTTGCTTCCTTCCCTCTATCATTCCTTTCGCTTTGCCGGTCATTGTTTATCGTGCGCGGTTCGTCTTTGGCGTTTTATACACACACACACACACACACACACACACACACACACACACACACACACACACACACACACACACACACACACACACACACACACACACACACACCTGTCTGGGGAGGGGGTGGTGAAGTCTCAGTGGACGAGGTAGGTAAAGCCTCGGTTGACCCATGTGAGTTTATTCATTATGTACATTTTGAAGTTTGAACATTTGTCTATTAATTACGTATTATTGGACTGTGAATACGTCTCTTAATTACATCCTATTGCAATGTACCTTTTACACCTTCAGTACTTTTTGGTACTCCTTATACGCGATAGAGCTTTTAGACCCCTTGAAGATCCAAACTACGATTGGTACATACTCTTCAGATCTTTGAAGATACTTTACACTGCCTCGACTCCTTGAACCTTTAGACCTCTTTAGACCCTAACAAATGTTGGAACATACTCTTTAGACCTTAAGACTCCATAAATCATTTAGTTATTCGACCTCTATAGACCCTTCAGACCTTTACACCTCTTCGACCTTGAATAACTTGACACCCATTCGACCCTTTAGACATGTAGATCCTTGAGACCTCTTATACCCCTTTATATACACACCACACCAATATCTATAGAGTTGTCTTGTAATAAAAAGACTACTTTTTCCAGCAAGTAATGCGCACACTCTACCCACCCAGAGGGTGAGTACTCTGCTCGCAAATAAATAATTAAACGCTGTATGTTGGTCGTGAAGATGGTCATGTGTATATAAATAAATAATGGTTCCTGAAAGCATATGAAGTGACTTCAGAAAGTATTCAAACCCCTTGACTTTTTCACATTTTGTTGTTAAAGTTTGAATTTAAAATTGAATAAATTGAGATTTCTGTCACTGATCTTCACATAATACCCCATAATGTGAGGCGGAATTTTTTTCTAGACATTTTTACAAAATAATTAAAACTGAAATCCAGAAATATCTAAGTTACATAAGTATCCAACCCCCTGAGTCAATACTTCATAGAAGTGCCTTTGGCAGCGATTACAGCTTCGAGTCTTCTTGGCTATGTCTGTATCAGCTTTGCACATCTGGGTTTGGGGACTTTCTCCCATTCTCCCTTGCAGATTTGCTCAAGACTGTCTTTCCCTCGCGGTCCCCATGTGCTGTCTTTGTCTTTCCCTCGCGGTCCCCATGTGCTGTCTTTGTCTTTCCCTCGCGGTCCCCATGTGCTGTCTTTGTCTTTCCCTCGTGGTCCCCATGTGCTGTCTGTCTTTCCCTCGTGGTCCCCATGTGCTGTCTGTCTTTCCCTCGTGGTCCCCCTGTACTGTCTTTCCCTCGCGGTCCCCATGTGCTGTCTTTGTCTTTCCCTCGTGGTCCCCCTGTACTGTCTTTCCCTCGCGGTCCCCATGTGCTGTCTTTGTCTTTCCCTCGTGGTCCCCCTGTACTGTCTTTCCCTCGCGGTCCCCATGTGCTGTCTTTGTCTTTCCCTCGTTGTCCCCATGTGCTGTCTTTGTCTTTCCCTCGTGGTCCCCATGTGCTGTCTTTGTCTTTCCCTCGCGGTCCCCATGTGCTGTCTTTGTCTTTCCCTCGCGGTCCCCATGTGCTGTCTTTGTCTTTCCCTCGTGGTCCCCATGTGCTGTCTGTCTTTCCCTCGTGGTCCCCCTGTACTGTCTTTCCCTCGTGGTCCCCATGTGCTGTCTTTGTCTTTCCCTCGTGGTCCCCCTGTACTGTCTTTCCCTCGCGGTCCCCATGTGCTGTCTTTGTCTTTCCCTCGTGGTCCCCCTGTACTGTCTTTCCCTCGCGGTCCCCATGTGCTGTCTTTGTCTTTCCCTCGTGGTCCCCCTGTACTGTCTTTCCCTCGCGGTCCCCATGTGCTGTCTTTGTCTTTCCCTCGCGGTCCCCCTGTACTGTCTTTCCCTCGCGGTCCCCATGTGCTGTCTTTGTCTTTCCCTCGTGGTACCCCTGTACTGTCTTTCCCTCGTGGTCCCCATGTGCTGTCTGTCTTTCCCTCGTGGTCCCCCTGTACTGTCTTTCCCTCGCGGTCCCCATGTGCTGTCTTTGTCTTTCCCTCGCGGTCCCCATGTGCTGTCTTTGTCTTTCCCTCGCGGTCCCCATGTGCTGTCTTTGTCTTTCCCTCGCGGTCCCCATGTGCTGTCTTTGTCTTTCCCTCGTGGTCCCCATGTGCTGTCTGTCTTTCCCTCGTGGTCCCCCTGTACTGTCTTTCCCTCGCGGTCCCCATGTGCTGTCTTTGTCTTTCCCTCGTGGTCCCCCTGTACTGTCTTTCCCTCGCGGTCCCCATGTGCTGTCTTTGTCTTTCCCTCGTGGTCCCCATGTGCTGTCTTTGTCTTTCCCTCGCGGTCCCCCTGTACTGTCTTTCCCTCGCGGTCCCCATGTGCTGTCTTTGTCTTTCCCTCGCGGTCCCCATGTGCTGTCTTTGTCTTTCCCTCGCGGTCCCCCTGTACTGTCTTTCCCTCGCGGTCCCCATGTGCTGTCTTTGTCTTTCCCTCGTGGTCCCCCTGTACTGTCTTTCCCTCGCGGTCCCCATGTGCTGTCTTTGTCTTTCCCTCGTGGTCCCCCTGTGCTGTCTTTGTCTTTCCCACGTGGTCCCCCTGTGCTGTCTTTCCCTCGCGGTTGTCAGCTCTTTCACGAGCCTCGATTCAGTATAGAAAAAAAAAGAAAAAGAAAAAAAAAGCTCTGTCAAGTTGGATGGAGAGTGTCGGTGAACATCAATCTTCAAGTCTTTCCACGGATTATCAATGGGATTCAAGGCTGAACTTTGGTTGGGCCACTCAAGGACTTGCATGTTCTTGTTCTGAAGGCATTCCTGTGTTGCTTTGGCTGGATGCTTGGGGTCATTGTCCTGTTGGAATGAAAATCTTCACCGCAGTCTCAGGTCTTTTCCACTCTGAAGCAGGTTCTCCTCAAGGATTTGCTTGTATTTGGCTGCATTCATTGTTCCCACTATCCTTACAATCTCCCAGTCTCTGCCGCTGAAAAGCATTCCCAGAACATGTCGCTGCCACCATCATGCTTCACGGTAGTGATGGTGTAAGATGGGTGACAAGCTGTGCTTGGTTTCCATTAAATGTAGCACTTGCATTCAGGCCAAAGAGCTCAATTTTCATCTCATCAGACCCCATAATCCTTTGACTCGTGCTCTCAATGTCTTTCCCGTGCCATTTTTGGAACTCCAGGCGTGCTGCCATGTGCCTTTTTCTCAGGAGTGGCTTCTGTCTGCCCACTCTCCCTCCCATAAAGCCGAGATTTGTGAAGTGCTGCAGAGACTATTGTCCTCCTGCCAGGTTCTCCCATCTCAGCCAAGGAACTCTGTAGTTCTGTCATAGTGGTCATTGGGTTCTGGGTCACCTCCCTGCCTGATCAAGGTCCTTCTTGTCCAGTTGCTCAGTTTGGTCGGACGGTCAGCTCTAGGAAGAGTCTCGGTTGTTCCATATTCTTTCCATTTCCTAATGATGAAGCTCACTGTGCTCTTGGGAACTTTCAATACTCTCGAAATTGTTTTATAACTTTCCCCAGATCTATGCCTCCAAACAATTCTACCTTTGAGTTATACGGACAGTTCCTTTGACTTCATCGTAGAGTTTCTGCTTTGACATGCACTGTCAACTGTGGGACCTTATATAGAAAGGTGTGTGTCTTTCTAAATCATGTCCAATCAATTGAATTGGCCACAGGTCGACTCCAATCAGGTTGTGGAGACATCCCAAGGATGACCAAAGAAAATTGGTGGCACCCGAGCTCAATTTGGGCTGTCATAGCAAAGGGGTTGAATACTTATTGACTCAAGATATTTTAGCTTTTCATTTTTAATTTGTAAAAAGTTCTCAAAAAAATTCCACTTTGACATGAGGTATAATGTGTCGATCAGTGACAAAAAATTAATTTCATCAATTTTAAATTCAGGCTGCAACACAACAAAATGTGAAAAACGTCATGGGGTGTGAATACTTTATGAAGACACTGTGAAATGTTCTTCAGTAAAAAATGTTTTTGATTGTTATAAGCAATCATTATAAGAAAGAGGGATGGGTAGGTAAGGTTAAGTTTCGTCCAAATCCATCCACAACTTTTTGAGATATCGTGTTGTACATCGTTTTTGGCCCCAATTCTCAATGATGAAGAATCACTTAATAAATTATAAAAATTATCTTATCCAGATCCGGATCTTCACCAAAGTCGAATCCATCCTTCCTTGTCACACACTCAACCAGTCCAGCAAGTTTAGTCCAAATCCGTCCATAACCTTTTTGAGACATCCTGTTCATAGACAGACAGACAAACAGAAAAACAAACAGACAGGGGTGGAAACATAACCTCCGCCCACCTTAAGGTGCATTGATACTATTGTTTACCTGAGTGGTTGGGAATGTAGAGATAGAGGCAGAAGGTTGATGGGCTAAACGTCTTGTTCCTGAGTTTCCTTGGGTATTCCTCAATCGTTGTGATGATTTTCTATCTTGCAGGAAAAATAACTCGGTTGTAGTTAAAGTAAGATCAATATTTGAAACTTAAGGCACCAACAACCATTATAGAGCTGCCCAGGAGGTGAGGCTCATGTTCTACCTTTCAACCCCCCCCCCCCCCCTATTTCACTCCTCCCCCCAAGCCCTCTTCCAAAGTCTGGGATATTCACGCTACTATAAATGTAAAGAGGGGAATTTGGCTGGGAGGAAGGACCCGAGAGAACCCTCTCGGTACCTGAACGTGCGGAAACACCTGAATGAATGAAACAACTTCCCCAACAAACACGTTTCTTGCACACCTCTGAAAACGGTCACAAAGCGGAGCCTGGGCAACGGAACCCTGTGACCTGGACTGGCACACCTACACACCCCTGCGTGGATTCTCAAATGAGCTTAACGACTCTGCGAGCTTTCCTGGAAGGCGGGTGTGGAGCAGGCGTAGCTTGGATGGGGAAACCCCGCAAATCGCGAGTCGCTGCTCGGAAAGCGTGAAACGCCCAGAGTCGTGGGGAAGACTTATAAAGGGAAAAGCAGCGGGTGGGCGGGATACAGGACATTGGGAAGGGAGCACAGGTGCGAGACAGATAAAGACAGAGTTCGTTACAGGTGCGAGACACATAAAGACAGAGTTCGTTACAGGTGCGAGACACATAAAGACAGAGTTCGTTACAGGTGCGAGACACATAAAGACAGAGATTGTTGGTTACAGGTGGGAGACATACAGAGACATAGAGAGTCGGTTACAGGTGGGAGACAGACAGAGACATAGAGAGAGTTCGTTACAGGTGGGAGACAGACAGAGACATAGAGAGTCGGTTACAGGTGGGAGACAGACAAAGACATAGAGAGTCGGTTACAGGTGGGAGACAGACAAAGACATAGAGAGAGTTGGTTACAGGTGGGAGACAGATAAAGACATAGAGAGAGTTCGTTACAGGTGGGAGACAGACAGAGACATAGAGAGTCGGTTACAGGTGGGAGACAGACAAAGACCTAGAGAGTCGGTTACAGGTGGGAGACAGACAGAGACATAGAGAGAGTTGGTTACAGGTGGGAGACAGATAAAGACATAGAGTTCGTTCGTTACAGGTGGGAGACAGACAGAGACATAGAGAGAGTTGGTTACAGGTGGGAGACAGATAAAGACATAGAGAGAGTTCGTTACAGGTGGGAGACAAATCGAGATATAGAGAGTCGGTTACAGGTGGGAGAAAGACAAGCACAGGTAGATAGATAGTGGGAGAGAGACACGTGTTTATGCTGAAGACATCATACAGCATGTATAGACATCTCTCACTCTCCAGTTATCTCGAAGCAATAATCAGTTAAAGTTTGTTGTTCCTCTCGTTGTTCAATCCAGGGAGACACGACGGTCGCCACATGGAGCATCTCTCCGGGGGATCCAAACGGCTGCGCCCATGGCTCATAGAACAGATCAACAGTTGTCAATACCCCGGCCTGCGCTGGGAGGATGAAGAGAAAATCACATTCCGCATCCCATGGAAGCACGCCGGGAAACAAGACTACAGACAAGATGAGGATGCTGCCCTGTTCAAGGTGAGCTGCGTCGTTGAACATCTCATTGTACCAACTGAGAGGATCTGATCCACCAAGGGGCATCATTCATGGAGTTTCACGGGGTCGCCATGATGGATGTAGAACACGATGAGGAAAAAAAGACAAGAGGGGGAACTTTATGCTCGATCCCTGGAGCAGGAATTTGGAATTTTACCATGGTGTTTGGAATGTACAGAATGCATATGGGAGATATCACATGCAAGACAAGACATGAGCAGACATCAGTGTACTTTTACAGGAATTACAAGCGAATTAGCAGAAAGACATATGGTGTTTGGGATTTGAACTTTCATTCCCTGCATTAGGATTCAAAGGTTCTAGTTTGTACTCGCTTGTACATGTTCTAGTTTGTACTCGCTTGTACATGTTCTAGTTTGTACTCGCTTGTGCATGTTCTAGTTTGTACTCGCTTGTACATGTTCTAGTTTGTACTCGCTTGTACATGTTCTAGTTTGTACTCGCTTGTGCATGTTCTAGTTTGTACTCGCTTGTACATGTTCTAGTTTGTACTCGCTTGTACATGTTCTAGCTTGTACTGGCTTGTACATGTTCTAGTTTGTACTCGCTTGTACATGTTCTAGCTTGTACTGGCTTGTACATGTTCTAGTTTGTACTCGCTTGTACATGTTCTAGCTTGTACTGGCTTGTACATGTTCTAGTTTGTACTCGCTTGTACATGTTCTAGCTTGTACTGGCTTGTACATGTTCTAGTTTGTACTCGCTTGTACATGTTCTAGCTTGTACTGGCTTGTACATGTTCTAGTTTGTACTCGCTTGTACATGTTCTAGTTTGTACTCGCTTGTACATGTTCTAGTTTGTACTCGCTTGTACATGTTCTAGTTTGTACTCGCTTGTACATGTTCTAGTTTGTACTCGCTTGTACATGTTCTAGTTTGTACTCGCTTGTACATGTTCTAGTTTGTACTCGCTTCAAACAGTCGGCTCTGAAATAGACGACGAATGAGACTTCTTAAATATTGTAACATTTACTATGTGTGTGTGTGGGGGGGGGGGGGGGGGGGTAGGGGGAGGGGATGGATACCCATATATACATATACATACATATATACACATACATACATATATACATATACATACATATATACATATACATACATATATACATATACATACATAATATACATATATACATATACATACATATATACATATACATACACATACATATATACATATACATACATAATATACATATACACATATACATACATATATACATATACATACATATATACATACACTATATACATACATATACATACATATATACATATACATAGGAGGCGAGTTATCTTCAGCACAATGGCGAAATCCAATATTCCTCCCTCGACTGTGTCTAATGTGGGCCACTTGGTTATCCCTCGATACCAGGTTACGCTGCTTGGTGTCTTAGAATGTACTTTCTGTCTGGAAAGCATCATGAAAGATGTTTCATGTTAATGGCCTCCGTCGGATAGGAACATCACAACGCGTATATCTGGCCTACTGTATGTTCGTACACATGCACCACATCGTATGTATTTTCCAATGAGCTGGCACAAACACCATGTTATATACTGCATCATGACGTCACACCGTGTCCTCAGGGTTGGGCCGTGTTCAAGGGGAAATTCAAGGCGAATGAGCGACCCGACCCTCCAGCATGGAAGACTCGCCTGCGCTGCGCCCTCAACAAGAGCTCGGATTTCATGGAGGTGACGGAGCGCAGTCAGCTGGACATTTCGGAACCTTACAAGGTGTACAAGATTATCAGCGACAACTTCTCAAAAGGTGCGCCATGACGATAACAAGTTTACAATTTCACGACCTCTCAATGACTATTAAGCGTGATTGATGTTAATATACAGAGATCAAACATCACATTCACATAAGGTCCTGACATGATGGTTCAGGTGCACTTACCTGTGCTCGGTCTACAACATGGGCTCCATTTCCAAAAGCACTGTGACCTGTCAGATTGGTCCTTCGCACACAGGAAGTTGCGTCACAAAGTGCACGGTCCACCGAATCGACGTCATAAGCCCTGTCCATCCATTAAGATCTTTAACAACACCAACTAATGTTCGCAGACAGGATGGACACCCAGTT
Organism: Myxine glutinosa; assembly: GCF_964187855.1. NCBI lineage: Eukaryota > Metazoa > Chordata > Myxini > Myxiniformes > Myxinidae > Myxine > Myxine glutinosa. The sequence goes on along the minus strand of NC_136266.1, from coordinate 37,455,808 downwards.
TAACGATCATCCGAGGGACGGCACACACATCGACGCATGTCCCCGTCTGCGAGACACCAAGACGACAATTCGTAGTCAGGCCGAGATTCAAACCAACGATAGACTGCTTACAGGTGAATGCGCAAACGTCTAGGGCTCTAGGCCATCCTTCCAGCATCTGGAAAGCCGGCTGTCCCATTTGCAAGCATTAGGTGATGGACGTTAAATATCCCACAGTGTCCTTAACTGAGTGCGGGAGTTATCGCCGGTACACTGGACAGATTCCACATTCTTTGCCTACCCGGGGAGTCCATTTATTTATATGTAATCCTTGCCACCCTGGGGTAATTGATTCGGTGAGCACTGATTGGTTGTTCCCTCCATTCATATGTGACAGATCGGCCTTTGCTTTTTCATATTTATATATATACAGTTTTTTTTCCATCGAGCGGTTTCGGAGATATCCAGTCGTGGCTAAAATATTGGCACCGTTGCACTTTTTTCAAATAATGCCCCATTTCTTCCAGAAAATTGTTGAAATTAATAATATTTTGTATCCACGAATGTATTTCTTTTGTTTTCAGTGGAACAAAACAAAAAAAGCTGAAAAAATTATCTTAGCTTATTGCACACAGAAATCCGAAAATGGCCCGGACAATATTATTGGCACCTTTTAGAAGTTGTTAGAAATATTTCGATTTCAAGCAGGTGATTCTCCTTTACTTTGGAAATGAGCTCACCTGTGGTGAGTTGCAGGTGCCTGCGATATAAAAATCACTCATTCAACCAGTTTGAACAGAGAAAAGGAGTCATTCTACTGTTTTGTTTCACTGTGTGTACCAGACTACCGCATTGAGCATGGAGAAAAGAAATTAACCAGAGAATTGTCTGAGGAGGTCAGACACAAGATTGTAGTGAAGCATGGACAATCTCAAGGCTACAAGTCCATCTCCAGAGACTTTGATGTTCCCGTGTCCACTGTATGCAATGTTATCAGGAAGTTTAAGGCCCATGGCACTGTAGCTAACCTCTCTGGACGTGGCCGCAAGAGAAAACTTGATCGAAGATTTCAGCGGATTGTTTGAATGGTGGAGAAAGCACCTCGATAAACTGCCAAACAGATTCAAGCTGACCTTCAGACACAAGGTACAACAGTTTCAACTCAAACCAACCGTCGCCAACTCAATGAAAGGGGGGCGGGTTCTATGGTAGGAGACCCAAGAGGACCCCACAGCTGAGAAAGCCTGACTGGAGTTTTCCAAAACACACCTGAACAAGCCAAAATCCTTCTGGGAGAATGTTCTGTGGACAGATGAGACCAAATTAGAGCTTTTGGGTGAAGCACATCATCTCTGTGTTTACAGAAAAACAAATTGAAGCCTTCAAAGAAAAGGAACACCTTCCCCACAGTCAAACATGGAGGAGATTCAGTGATGTTTTGGGGTTGCTGTGCTGCCTCTGGCACTTGGGGCCTTGAATGTGTGCATGGCATCATGAAATCAGGAGATTACCGAGGCATTTTGGAGCACAATGTTCAACCCAGTGTCAGAAAGCTGGGTCTCCGTCGAAGGTCATGGGTCTTGCAGCAGGACAATGACTCCAAACACACTTCAAAAAGCACCCAGGAATCGTTCAAGACAAAACGCTGGACTGTTCTGAAGTGACCAGCAATTAGTCCAGATCTAAATCCCATTGAACACACGTGGGGAGATCTGAAAACAGCATTTGGGAGAAGGCACCCTTCAAATCTGGGAGAACTGGAGCAGTTTCCATAGGAAGAGTGGGCCAAACTGTCAGTAGAGAGGAGTAGGAAGCTTATTCATGGCCGTAGGAAGCGCTTGACTGCAGTTATTTTGTCCAAAGGCTGTGTGCTACGAAATATTAAGTCTCGGGTGTCAATAATTTTGTCAATGCCATTTCTTTTTATTTCGTGATTTAAAAGGATATATTAACTTCTGAATCAAAAACAAAGGTTCTGTAATATTAAAAGTGAAATAAGGAATTGTGGAGACCAAATACTTTCGTTAATTTCAACTTCTTTATTTTTAGAGAAAATTGAGTTTGCAAGGGTGCCAATATTTTCGGCCATGACTGTATTTATACTGTGTGTATACATATACATATATATATATATATCTGTCCTGTGTTGTCACTGCACTACTCCCTCAAACTTTTGTGAAATCGTACCAAACTTCTGGTATACACCTATCTCTCCGGTGGGTATGTCCCAAGAGTATTTCTTTTTGAAAAATGTTGTTTTTTTAGAAATTTTTTTTGTCATAAAGCCCACTCTGCCATGAAGCCCAGATCGGTGGAGTGTTGCAGTGATGGTTGTCCTTCTGGAAGTTTCTCCCATCTCCACACAGGATCTCTGGAGCTCGGCCAGAGTGACCATCGGGTTCTTGGTCACCTATCTTACCAAAGCCCGTCTCCCCCGATTGCTCAGTTTGGCCGGGCGGCCAGCTTTAGGAAGAGTCCTGGTTGTTCCAAACCTCTTCCATTTAAGAATTATGGAGGCCGCTGTGCTCTTGGGAACCTTCAATGCAGCAGAGATTTATTTGTAGGCTTCCCCAGATCTGTGCCTCGACACAATCCTGTCTCTGAGCTCTGCAGGCAGTTCCTTCGACCTCATGGCTTGGTTTTTGCTCTGATATGCATTGTCAGCTTTGAGACCTTATAGAGACAGGTGTGTGCCTTTCCAAATCATGTCCAATCAATTGAATTTACCACAGGTGGACTCCAATCAAGGTGTGGAAACATCGCAAAGATGATCAAGAGAAATGGGAGGCACCTGAGCTAAATTTCAAGTGTCATAGCAAAGGGTCTGAATACTTATGTCAATGTGATATTTCAGTTTTTTCTTTTTAATAAATTTGCAAAACTTTCTAAAATCCTGTTTTCTCTTTGTCATTATGGGGTATTGAGTGTAGATTGATGAGGGAAAAAATGAATTTAAACGATTTCAGCATAAGGCTGCAACATAACAAAATGTGAAAAAAGTGAAGGGGTCTGAATACTTTCTGAATGCACTGTATATATATATATATGCACCGAGACAGAGAGAGTGTACCTCAATGCTATCATGACTTTTCCTTTCTGAGTGTACTTACTTTGATACACATATACCAACTGCGTACAGAGCACGACTACAAGGACAGTGACGATGACACGGAGCTGCACATTGCCTCTGCGGGCGATTACGACCAGTCATTTCTGTACCCGGCGCATCCACACGAGGTCATGCCACCTATAGCACACAACACATAGACAATGAGCACTTTTGTAAAAAGCTTTGTGCTATTGACTTACTGCGGGCTCTGTAATACAATGTAATTGTACCGCATGGAATCAAGGTACAAAATTGAATAGCATCAAATGCACTGCTTTATCCAGGCTTCGCTTATGAAGGATTTCTACAAACAGCCAGTGCAAAACAGCCGCTTCTATTGGCCAGCCTCAAACGAAACGGGTGAGTCAAATGTGGTGCATGAGTGTTGGAATTGCATCACATCTGGAACAAGTCTTGGTTTTAGAAGAATTTCTGTACTTTCCAATTGGAGAGCTTTATGGAATTGCCAATCTACATCGTCATAATTGCTGTCTTTGATAAAAGTTTTGGGGAATTTTGTAACTGGAGTGAATCTAATATGCAATGTATACATGTTTTCATACAAACACAGTCAGTGGTGTAGTGATGGTTTGTGGCGTTCGGGGCGAAGGTCAAAAATATCGCCCCCTGCAGGTACGGACATAGTCACAAATTCCTATCGAGGGGCCATATTGTTAGCTCTTTCACGAGCCTCGATTCAGTATACCAAAAATAAAAAATAAAAAAATAAAAATATGAAAGAGCTCGAAGCTTCCCCGTGGGCTCAGCAGCTGGAAGCTTTTCAAAATTAGAATAGATTTAGTTATGAACTCCTGAGATGATTAGGCGAATTAACTACAAAGAATCCGGAAAAATTCCGTCGTTTCTAAACACGCGCCATGTTAAGGTGTATAGAGCAGTTTAATAGGTCCTTCCATGGCATGGTATTCCTATTACAAAATAAACAAGAAAGAGTAATCAGAGATTGCAGACCCTTGCCAGGATGTGTTTTCAGTGGTTTTTAAGGCTTTTGTGTTAAAAACAAATATGATGGCCGAACCATGTGACCGGTGACATCATTTTTTTTCCTCCTCCGATTTATCCCTAGATGATGCTCAAGAAATTTCATCTTAATCGGATGAACTTTTGTACTTGTCGAATTATGACGTCATAATGGAGGGACCTATGACATCATTAACATATTTCATTCCCCATGGAGAGTTCTTTACAATGTGCCATGTCTCATTTTTTTCTATTCAGCACTTTCGGAGATATAGAGGTGCAAAGTTTTTCGGTTTTTCCAAGATGGCGCCCATACCACGTGACCTATGACGTCATAATTAACATAAAATTTTTTTACAGGTGGAGTTGCACCTATGGTGGAAATTTCCTGTCAATCGGACCAACGGTTGCCGAGAAAATTATATTTATTCTGTGTGGACAAACAGACAAACAAACAGACCCAAATGCAATACCCTCCTCTCCTCCTGTGAGGGTCATAACAAAAACAATGACAACATTGTAACAAAGCATTTATTAATACTAATAATATGAACAACAATAATAATAATCGTACCATTTTGCAATAATAAAACGAACGTATAATCCCCACCCTGGTCCAAGCAGACCTGGGCTAGGTGAAAGGTAAACTAGTGCTGCAGCAGTACACCAGACAGGTATGCTACAAGGCCGTTAACAACAACGACATCAAACACGCATGCAGCATGGTGTGTTATTTATATGCAGCATGGTGTGCTATTTATATGCAGCATGGTGTGCTATTTATATGCAGCATGGTGTGCTATTTATATGCAGTATGGTGTGCTATTTATATGCAGCATGGTGTGCTATTTATATGCAGCATGGTGTGCTATTTATATGCAGTATGGTGTGCTATTTATATGCAACATGGTGTGCTATTTATATGCAGTATGGTGTGCTATTTATATGGCCTAGAAACTAGAGCTGATGAGACAGAGCAGCACTCCCTTCAATCCCACTCCTCCCTCCAGGTCTTTAAAACAACAGTTCACCACCATCTCTTATCTTCCCCCATCCAAGACCATGATCTTTTCTACCCCCGTTAATTCACCCCAGATCCACTTTTCTGAAACACCGACTTCTTTCCTGGAAGTCCTATCAGTGTCCATGTGTTTTATACTTCTCCCCCCCCCCCCCCCTTCCCATGCCACCTCCCCCAAGCCCTCTCCCTCCCACAGATCTCCCGATGTCCCTGCTCTCAAATGTTGTACTTGTGTGCTTCCCTCTCTCTCCCCATCTTGTCACCCACTCCCTTTATCATATGTTTTATGTGTCAGTTTGTCTTTTTGTCATTAATGTTAGCTCTTCCACGAGCCTCGATCTTGTATACAAAAACAAAAAAAAGCAGAGGAAGGAAAGGAAGTTAAAGAACTCACTTGACATGTGATCCTGGCCTCACTGATTGGGACATACACCGTGAGATATCTAGATTTGATTGACGTCATTACATAACAAATGTCCAACAGTTACACCCCTCCATCCCTTGGGCCAATGGGCGATCATCATGTTACCGAGTGCATATTAAACCTCATTATACAAGATAAGAGATCGACGCTGCAACACTGTAACATGGATTTATTTACTGTGTGAGGTGATAGAAATAGGAATTAGGAAAAAAGTGAATCCGGATGGAAAGGAGTTTCTAAACATAGACCTGACACATTGACATGTAGCACGGAGTTTAAACTGTAAAACGTGGTTCTGAAAGTTGCTTTTCGTGATCTCACGAGATCGTTGTATTATAATTTATATACAATACAACCAAATGGAGCATTAAAACATGTTTTTTGAGGATGTCATTTGGCACCCAATCCATTTCGCGCCTGGTGCGGTCACCCCCTCTGCCCCCCATCACTACGCCACTGCACATAGTACCTTCAGAAAGTATTCACACCCCTTGGCTTTCTTCACATTTGGTTATGTTACAGCCTGAATTTAAAATGGATTATATCGACATTTTTTTTTTGTCACTGATCGACACATAATACTCCATAATGTCAAAGTGGAATTTTTTAAATAGAAATTTTCACAAATCAATGAAAAATGAAAAGCTTAAATGTCTTGAGTCAATAGGTATTCAACCCCTATGCAATGACACTCCAAATTGAGCTCGAATGCATCCAATTTCCTTTGATCATCCTTGAGAGGTCTCTACAAGTTGATTGGAGTCTGCCTGTGGCCAATTCAATTGATTGGACATGATTTAGAAAGAAACACCTTTCTATATAAGGTCCCACAGTTGACTGCATGTCAGAGCAGAAATTCTACCATGAAGTCCACAGAACTGTCCATAGAACTCCGAGATAGAATTGTGAGGAGGCATAGATCTGGGGAAGGGTATAAAACAATTTCTAGAGTGTTTAAAGTTCCCAAGGGGACAGTGAACTCTATCATTAGGAAATGTAAAGTACATGCAACTACCCAGGCTCTCCCTAGAGATGGCCATCTGACCAAACTGAGTAACTGAGCAAGAAGGACTTTGGTCAGGGAGGTGACGAAGAACCCAATGACCACTCTGAGAGAACTACAGAGTTCCTTGGCTGAGATGGGAGAACCTGCCAGAAGGACAACAGTCTCTGCAGCACTTCACAAATCTCGGCTTCATGGGGAGAGTGGCGAGACGGAAGCCACTCTTGAAAAAAGGCACATGACAGCACGCCGGGAGTTTGCAAAAAGGCACGTGAAAGACTGATAGTATGAGGGAAAATATTCTGTGTTCTGATCAGACACAAATTGAACTCTTTGGCCTGAATGCAAAGCGCTATGTCTGGTGGAAACCGAGCACATCTTATCACCCATCTAACACAATCCCTACCGCAAAGCATGGTGGTGGCAGCATCATGCTATGGGGATGCTTTTCAGTGGTAGGGACTGGGAGACTTGTAAGCATAGAGGGAACAATGAATGGAGCCAAATACAAGCAAATCCTTGAGGAGAACTTTCTTCAGAGAGAAAATGACCTGAGACTACGGTGAAGATTTACGTTCCAACAGGACAATGACCCCAAGCATACAGCCAAAGCAACACTGGAATGGCTTCAGAACAGGAATGTGAAAGTCCATGAGTGGCCCAGCCAAAGCCGAGACATAAATCCCATTGAGAATCTGTGGAAAGACTTGAAGATTGATGTTCACTGACGCTGCCCGTCCAACTTGACAGAGCTCGGTGGATTGAATTAGTTGATGGATGTTAAAAATCTCACGATGACTTTCATGAAGAAGTCGGCGAGTTATCCCTGACACGCTCAACAAATCATAAATTCCTGCCACATCTGATAGATCGTCAGGCCTGGTCAGCCAGTTCGTGAAAGATGGGCCAACAACATCCCTGGCCGTCTCTACACGTTGGGAATAAGTGGAGCCGTTAAAGTAGTATTATTTAATCTTCCATGCTCCGGATTATTTCTCCGAATGCGGATCAGGATTTAGTCTGCCAGCCCATGCAGTCGTTGATGAAGGATGTTGAAGTGGTTCTAATTTACCGTAATATAATCAAAGTATTAAGCGGTTTAAATAGGTGATCTAATGTTGAATCTAATGTTTCTTTTCTGCTCATCTTGCATTTCCTACCTGCATCTTCAAGACATGTACCTGGAACAGACGCATAATTCGCTACTATCGCTGCCTTTTCCCAGCGTGGGCAAAGGTACTCACTTGGCATGCACACACAGCGGAGTTTACCTTTTATCGGAATCTTCATCGAGAATCGAACTTGTTGAGCTTGTTGAATGAAACCTTTAAATGTGCTTCCCTTGCAGGACTTGAATTTGATGTGGAGGTCAGATACAAGGGCGAACGCGTACAGCAAATACGAATTGTCCACCCACTTGGCTGCCAGCTCATGTACTCGACCGCTTGTCTACCTGTGCATTCTTCGCACAGCCCACAGTCCCTGTTACTGCCAACACCTTCCCTCATACACCCGCCAAAGAGCTGCTGGCACCGGCTGACTGCTGCCCTCCTCGCGAGCCTCGCTAGAGGCCTTTACCTTCAACTCACACCCAGTGGACTTTTCGCTCAGAGACGTTGTCAAGGTCGCATATACTGGTCCGGGCCTCGCCTGCCCAATGGTCGCACCCATGGCAAGCTTGAGCGGAATGTCGTGGAGCAACTCTTCGACACGCGCAGCTTTATTTCTGGTGAGTACGTGTGAGTAAATGGTAGTAGACGGTACTTGCGCACCCATCTTGCACATCGCTATAACTCTCCCATTACTCTCTCTGTAGAGGTGGAGATGTTCCGTGAAGGTGGTCCGGAGCCACAGTTCAAGATCGTCCTTTGTTTCTGTGAAGAGCTTGGAGAGGACACACCACGGAAGAAGCTTGTTACGGCTCATGTGAGTGACGGGGCAAGTAATTGGCGTAATCTCAATAAGGTGCAGTGATCGTTAACCCATAGATTTACGAATTTTCGTAATTATACTGAAGGAACATCCGTTGGTGTCTTCATAGCTCCTTTTAATAGGGTCGATAACAAATGGAAGAGAAGAGAGGATAAGAATGAAAAAGATGGGTATGGGAATGTGGAGAAAAGGAAAATGGGGTTTGGAGGAGATACGGGTCAATGGAACGGAGGAAAGGTAGTGAGTGCTCTTCCTAAAACGTCGTAGCATCTCTTCCACTTTGTCAATTTTGTCGTCATAACAAACTCTTGGTCTACGGTAATTAAACAAATTTTTAATAATGTCAACAAAGTCACTTTTAAGTTCCATCATAAAATTAAGATTGGCCCCATCTTGTGTGCTTCCCTCTCCCTCCCACAGATCTCCCGATGTCCTTGTTCTCTACTGTTGTTCGTGTGTGCTTCCCTCTCTCTCCCCGTCTTGTCTCCCGCTCCCTTTATCATATGTTTTATGTCAGTTTGTCTTTTTGTGATTAATGTTAGTTCTTGCATGTGCCTCGATCTTGTATACCAAAAAAAAATAAAAAAAATAAATCTACCGGACCGGACGTATGCAGTTTAAACAACGACCGGGCAATGGCTCCCCAATACTACTGTATCTTCTTCTTCAACGGCCACAATTATTCCAACGTTCATGTGCGATTAGTCAGTGGAAGCTTGGCCCAAGTTTGCCATGAACTTGGGCCAAGCTTCCACTGTAAACCTGGCCCAAATTTTTCGACTTGCACAGACGGCCAGGCCTGACGTTCGACTGAGGTTACAGCAGGAATTTGGAATTTGTCCATGGTGCCGACAATAGCTCACCTCGTCTTCACCAAGGACACCATGGGATCTTTACCTTTCACCGGCTGATGGGACGCCCAGATGTAAATATTAGTATTGATGTAAATATCTCTAGAAATCTCTCTAAACATCCGAATGTACACTGCGAACTTGTTGTCCGATGATGTAATTGATAAAAAAAAGTCAAAACGTTTCCCTTGACCCTCCCTCCCCTTCCCCCGCTGCCCTCACATCCCCCTAACCATGAGAGAATGATCCTACACCAGTGATTATTGGCACAGATGTTCGTTCCTCCTTTGGAATTTCCAGGCAGTGTCACAAAAATTTCCCAGTGGTGGGTGTGACATATCCCACTTCTGACACCATGTAACATAACACGGCAACTGGTGGAACCCAGAAGTGTTTTAATAAATGCAAATCACATGACATCATAGGCAAACAGTGTCACCAACAGCATTGACAGAATGAGCATGCATTACATGGGGAGAGTTTCCTGATACAAACTGTAAGAGACATATTCCTAGCTGATAAAACACTTATATTAACCTTTTATTCTGATGGTGATATATGTCGCCTGTTATCAGTACAATTTGATAAATATTACTACTTTCCCAAGAACTTGAAAACTGACAGAAATTAACAAACAAACAACATCTGTGAGCTCAGGAAGTGAGGAAACCAGTCACACATTTTTGGTTGTTTGGTTGAAAACAACCATCTTTGCAGATCATCTCGCTAGTTGTCGACAATCATCCAACACAGTAAAATAGAACCATTGATCTATCCCTTGTGACATAAACAACTTTGACGCATCTGCCATATTGAAATAAACTGACCCTGCGTGGGTCCCACAATTCCTTGCTGTTATATCGTTATGTAATGCGCGACTGTCGAACTGACGTATGAATGCCAAACGAGGCCTTTTGCGCATGCGCTGTGTGCATTTTCAGTGACGGTTCTGTTCGCAGGGTATTTTTAACCTGCTGTTAGCGCTAAATCTAATTCAAATAATATTTTAAACATAATTTTCAGCATTTGGACAAACGAGTGGTAATTTCAAAATGGTTAACCACAATTGTTGTGTTACTGAATGAAAACAACACACACACACACGGCAGAGACGAGGGAGGCGGCATGACTCGCTGGTCATGCCGTCCCCCTCTCGCCTGGGACAGAGAGGACCAGGTGCTGTGTTGAATACAGCGGTTTCGAACAGTCAAGACTGACCCAAAAACGGCAGCTTTGATGGGACGAGATGTGCACAAGGTGGTCAGTGTCACGCCGTTCGATATGCATTTGGGACGCAGCCTGGCTCTGAAGCTTGGTGGGAATTGTGGGACCCGTGCTGCCGGATGGAAGGGCCTGAGATTTGGTGGATCTGAGTGGGAGAGGGGCCTGAGATTTGGCCGACCTGGGTAGAAGAGGGGCCTGAGATTTGGCCAACCTGGGTGGAAGATGGGCCTGAGATCTGGCCAACCCAGGTGGGAGGTGAGCCTGAGATTGGCGGACACGAGTAGGAGGTGAGAGGTGTTAAGTATTTCCTTCCCAAACCCCAGTTATGGTGCACCTCAGAGTCTTGAGAGGGAACACGGCAGAAAGATTTGTTATTTTGAATGTTCTAATAAACCATGGTAAAACCACACCAATGCAATTGTAGAACAAAACAAGTAATTGCATCAAGAACTCTCACATACACAACAAGTGAATCCTCTTGGATTGCGCTGAGGTTCGGGCATGGAATTTCTAGGAGGAAGTATAATTTGTATGCAATGAAAGTACATGTAATATGGGATCGAGTAAGATTGAGTAAGCTTCACCAGTGCGCGTGCGCGAATTTACGTCACGTCGGCAGCGAGAAGGCGTTCCCCAACACGAACCAATCAGGAACTGCCACGCCCACTTATATGATCTCAGAATTCCTGTGACAGGAATTAGCGTTACACTGGCTGGAAGTCAATCGCTAAAGGCGCTTCCTCAGCGCCAATCACCAGTGCGCGTGCGCGAATTTACGTCACGTCGGCAGCGAGAAGGCGTTCCCCAACACGAACCAATCAGGAACTGCCACGCCCACTTATATGATCTCAGAATTCCTGTGACAGGAATTAGCGTTACACTGGCTGGAAGTCAATCGCTAAAGGCGCTTCCTCAGCGCCAATAATAACATTATAAAAGAAAGTACAATGAAAATGACACTTCGGTCAAATGAACAATACATATGATGGTACCATCATTCCCCAATGCCCTCAAAGCAATAAAATCACGATACGCCAACCGTGAGTGGGATGTAACATTCCCCAAAGTCCGTGCACTAATCCACATGCTGGGTAAAGTTCGAAGTCGTGCAGGACGGCAATAAATAGGCAGGTATCAGCGCGAGTGCAGACGCAGAGTTACGAGGTGAGAGGTCAGGCAGCTGGTGGCACGGGATAACAATCCCCCAAAACGTGAGTATAATTCACGCCTCACGTCCACCAACGATAAAGCCGATATGGAAAACCAACGACGATCAACAAAATGATGTCGATATGGGAATCCCAATGACAAAACAAGATGCACCAGGCGGACAGCCTCTTCGAGGACAAAATGGCATATAGGCCTGTAATGGAAGCACTTGCTCCCTTCAACAATAGCTCACACTTGGTAATAAAACCTGATGCAGGTTTAATTGCAATCGCAATATGTAACGATGTCGCGGGCAATCCCTTTCCCGGGAAGCCTCAACTCATTTGCGACGAATATCGAAAAAATCCGCTCGCAGCCTCGATGCGATTCACGGCTGTATCTCTCTCATGGTCGTCTTCTGTGTGTCTCTCTCTGTCTCTCTCTCTCTCTCTCAAAAATCTTAACAACAATATTACCTGAAACTAAATATAATAACAACAAATGCGGAAGTGACGGATCCATAACAGGGGGACCTGAGATTTGGCAGACCCGGGTGGGAGGGAAGCCTGAGGTTTGGCATACATGGTGGGAGGACGTAATTGTTGGTGGGCCTCCTCTTGCAGGGTTCTATCTGCTGAGGATGTGGGAGACCGAGGTGAGAATACAGAACGCGCTGTTTGAGATGCGTTTGGGACGCGGTCTGGCCTTGAAGCTTGGTGGAACTTGTGGGGCCCGTGCTGCAGGATGGGAGGGCCTGCGAGTGTTGGCGGAGCCAAGTGGGAGGGGGGTCTGGGCTATTGTGGACCCGGATGGGAGGGCCCGAGCTTTGCTGGGTTTTTGTCCAACCCCAAGATACACTTTGGGAACTGACCTCTGAGGCAGCTTTGAAGGATGAGACCGGGGTGAAAGGGATCAGGGATGGATGAGATCGAGAGGGAAGAGGCCGTACCCCAGAGGGCACTTCGGGGATGGCTGAGAGGGAAATGGAATACAGATGAGGGGGCATGAGTCATGGTTCCTCGCTGGGGTGGGGATGGATGCTTTGGGACCGGGGAGGGCTATGTTTAGTCTTGGATATTTGCGGGTGGGGATGACGACTGGTGGCGGTGACGCACGCAGACATGCGCGTGCGTACGTGTACACACACACACACACACACACACACACACACACACACACACACACACACACACACACACACACACACACACACACACACACACACACACACACACACACACACACACACACATCTCGTTTTTTCATTTCTGTTCCTTACAATTCTATCCCTCTCTTACACACACACACACACACACACACACACACACACACACACACACACACACACATACACACACTTAATTAATTGTACAGTATCGGTTGTTCCTAAACTTAAATAATTTAAAGGATTGTTGTAAATGATGTTAATTTTACAACATCCCATATTCAACTTTATTTAAATTGTAAACCTCAAACATAGTTTCTCCACCTAAAGCAAGAACTTTAACCCGTAAGCAACTGACTAGTTTCCCGACTGCATGGATCATCAGCTGGGCACCGTTCTTCCTCGAGGTTTCAATCCTTTCAGCCCAGGACCTCTCCAAACAGCAGATCCACAACCTCGATCATGGATCCACATCAATTGATGGTAAATCAGTGGATCCACAACCTCAGTTGCGTCCAGGCAGTCAGTCAACCCATCAATGCTTGTAGTATATTTAATTATTATATTGTACTGTATTTACATAAAGATCTCATGAATAATATTTTTACTATTCGTATTGTATTTCACTAATTCGATTTGGTGTCGTTTTGTCATTTTGAAGAAAACTTGTTTTAATCTACCAACTGTAGCTCCCTGTGCTAACATACGTCTGACTAGTTGTTGTAATTTATTGACCAGTTCAGAGCTGTGTGTGGTTGCTCTCACAGTCCTAATTATTTCACCTGCAACCGTACCATAAAATAGCTTTTTGGGAATGTTGCTGTCTAAGAAAGGCATTCGGACAATGTGGAATGGAAATGCATCTCGTTCATCAAATAATTTGGTGTGAAATTTATTATTATGGATATCGATTTGTAATTCTAAAAAGGAAACTGAAGTGCAAGTTTGGTTTTCCTTTTTTAATTCAAGTTCTTTTGGATAAATATCATCATGAAGCTGCTCAAATATAAATCCATCATTAATTGCCAACAAATCATCAATGAACCTGAAGATGTTTCCGCATCTTCGTGCAGTTGTTAATTTATTCCTGCACATGTTCTGGACCCAATCAAACTCGTACATGTGCAGAAACAAATTTGCAAAGAAAGGGGCCGGATCTGAACCCATGGGTATGCCCACTGTCTGCTGGAGCATCTTGTTGCCAAATGTAAACAAAAACACACACACAAAAACACACACACAAAAACACACACACACACACACACACACACACACACACACACACACACACACACACACACACACACACACACACACACACACACACACACACACTCACACAATAACACCAATAGGACCATGCGAACTATGCTGAGAACAGTTCTCATTAAAGCTGAACCACACAGCTCAATGGTGCAGGTTTGATGCAGTGTTCTCATTGTTGGCCCTTTCTGGCATTTAGAAGGAAGGCCTCAGTGCTGTTACCGAGAAGCTGGTGGACCAACAGATTTTTCTGCATTATATCAACTTTTGAAAAAACAATATTCCTTTGCCATCAAAGGGCCAAGGCTCCAAAATTAATTTAACAATGTCAATGTCAAATTTAAAGCGAATGTTAAAATGTTCTTAAGAATGCTCAGGTGACAAACTTAAGATGGCTACCGAAAAGAAATTGAATTTTTGTCTCGATGATGTATGAAGGCAGAAGTGTGTGCCCAAGACTGATGCGCAACATATTGAGAGTTTAATACAATCCCCCTCTTATGTGTTGTCATCTTTGGTAATCCAAGGAGAGATCTCTTCCTCGTAACAAGCGCTCTAATGTCCTCCATAACTTGCATGTACCATCTTATTACAAAACACCGACGCTTGCAAAATATATTTCCACATTGCAGTTTCTTAAGCGACGAATAATCCGATACTGATGGTAAAAATAGAACAAGTCTGATTTAGCGGCCTCAATGTAGGAATTAAAATAGTCCGTTACCTTAGGAATCCATGAAAATGAGAACATACCTGTCGTATCCTTATGAAAGGCAGAGGATCCCACAACCTCATAACGGGATTTTGAAAATGATAAACAGCCTGATGTTATCCATGATTTTTTGTTTATTCTCAAAACTAAACGTTTTTTATTTGAATTTTTACATTTTTCAAGAAAAATGTTTATTCTTTTTATACATGCCGAAATTCACGGATTTCCATTGTATTTTTCTAAAATTTTATTTTACTACATATTTATACTCAGCAGAGGAGAGGGTATTGCATTTGGGTCCGCCTGTCTGTCTGTCTGTCTGTTTGCACATCATGTACCAATTTCGACAACAATTTTTACACGCTATCTGTCTTCTATAAAGGTACTTTATAGAAGACAGATAGTGTGTAATTGAGTACCTCTACAAAATATGTTTGAGTACCTCTATAAAATTAGAGTGCGAGTCGGTCTATAAAATACGTACTTTAAAACCACACAGACCAAGTCCTGGTGAGGTCTGCAATCGTTGATTACTCTTTTTAGTTAGGATTTGTATGAGATGTAAAAGTATAGTTTTGTTACTCACTAACTCATGAGTATGAAATGATAAATTTCTGAATTATCTTCGGGGGACAAGGACCGAGTACGTCAAATCACAAAGGTCCGATAAACCGGGGCCCATAAAAATCACCCTTCTTCCATATATCATTTCATTTTAGTGGAACAGTAAGTGGAGTCTTTCCATTCAAACTCTTCCCTTCAAACTCCTCCCCTGCAGGTGGAACCCGTGTTTGCACGACAGTACTTTGAGAGTGCCAAGCAATGCAGGCCTTTCCCCACTGGTTTGGAGCGGCTTCAGAGAGCGTGAGACAAAGGAAACGGACAATGGGCTTGATCACATTTTGGACAAGATTTGCCACCGAGGAGCTTCATGATGATCTGATAACTGATCCGGTGTGGTCAACAATCGAGCAGGCCAGAACTGTATTCAAAAGTCCAAAACGCTCTGCGATTCACCTGAAAGTGTCGGAGGCCTTTTGCATTTACTTCATGACTGTTGCTGTATCTTTTTTTTCTTTCTTTTTTCTTTATGCATCCCCTTTTATCAGGGAGAAAAGCAGGAAACAAAAAACTGATGTTTATTAAAAACAAAAACAAAATGTATTTTTGATACAACACGATTTAATATTGATTACTGTTATAAATATTCATAACGATTTCACCGATTTTGATGCAATACATGAGAGATTGAAGCAAAAAGCGGTCGACTGCTTTTTATAGAGTGAAGAATCTACACGGCGGTGCATCTCGCATGCTGTAGAGTGTAGATAGATGTTAACTTTGAGAAAATAACTCTGGCACCAACAAAAGAACACAGCACAGGTGTCGTTGTTGCTGCAGACAATACCAAGATGTCGTGTTGTAATTGTGCAACGTCGAATTATTGTGAAAGCAAACCGGATATCTTCATTGCGCTTCAGCCACAGCATTCACAAACTGTTTAACAATGCCAGAAACTGATGCGCATCCGTGTCAGTCATGACCTCAACCATTGCTCGGAAAGTGTTAGGTGTGCGATGGGGGCACAGTTCCAAAGCTACTCGATTGCAAAAGTGCTTCGCACACGTCTTGGCGCCATCATTTTATGCAATATCCATATAATGTACAACTAAGCTTTGTCGTGAACCTTCTTTTTTGAGTTCCCCCCATTAAACGTGCATGGATTTTAACTTTTATTCACCTCCAAAAGGTGTTCATAACTGTTGATGATATTCAGACCTGAGGGATGAAACTTGTGACTTCCAAGCAACGACTCTCCGACAAGCGAGGCTTCCAATCCCATCAAGGTACAGTCTGGAAGCAAATCAGCTGCAGCTTCATGTTGTTCTTAAACCTGTTTACAAGGTCTGCCATCAATCTGACAAAGAAATGGTTTTTATTAGAAATGTAACAAAATGAAATGAATGAATGATCGTTTTGAGGCCATTTTCCCCCGCTAGAGTGGGGGTTAGCCTTGCGGGCCCCATGACAATCATGGTTCCCTGTTTTGAGGCAATGTTTTTATGGCCGGATGCCCTTCCTGACGCCAACCCTTAGTCGCCTCTTCGATGCGCAGGGATACGGTGTACCTATTCTAAACCGGGGTACACACCGGGATCATTCATCCCAGCAAGCTGGTACTCAATTTGCCGACCTCGGAAGGATGACAGGCTGAGTCAACCCCCCTGGCGTTAATTCAGCGATCGACCGGGATTCGAACTCAGGATCCTAGGGTCCCAAGCCGGCACCCTAACCACTAAGCCAACACCAGGCTATTAGAAATATTAGCTATTATTTATTATTATTATTATTATTATTTATTATTAGAATATTAGCCAGGCTATTATTAATATTTATTAGAAATGTAACAAAGGCAGCAAAAATAACTACACTATAGTAACATTGATTTAAGATATTGGAGGCAAAATACTTGCACAATCTCTTACTTCCTGTCCATGCCTGTGTTTATCTGGGGAAGTAAAGTGACAGCCTGCTTGAAGGATTGCCTGTAACAAAGAGAGGGATTCAACAGAATGGGTGAGACAAACGCACAAAGTAGACAATGGACCTCGACACAAGAGGAGGTCATTTGGCCCATCATGCCTGTGCTATATCAACAAATTAATTAAATCCGTCAGTTTATCAATTTTATTTAACCTGGAGTAGGAATGGGCAGGAGAACAGTGGGGCAGGTACAGGGACATCGCCAAGGTGATTGTTATTATTAATTTTTATTTTACAAACAAAATATTTATTACCTCCGCCACCAAAGGTGGATGGGGGTTTTGTTTTCACCTCTGTCTGTCTGTTTGTGAACAAGATATCTCAAAAAGTTGTGGATGAATTCCGACGAATTTTGGTGGAGATGTAGCGTATGTGACAAGGACGAAATAATCAGATTTTGGAGAAGTTCCGGATTCGGATCCGGCTAGTAGAATTTTTAAAAGTGATTCTTCACCATTGGGAGATCGGGCCAAAAACGATACATAGCAGGATATCTCAAAACGTTATGGACGGATTTGGACGAAACCTGGTGTACAGGTTGTCTTGTCTGTGTGACGAGGAAGAATCGATTCAATTTTTATTAAGATCTGAAAAATGATTCGGATATGAGAATTATTTAATTTTTAAGTGATTCTTCACCATTGAGAGATCAGGTGAAAAGCGATATATAACATGATATTTTAAAAAGTTGTGGATGAGATGGGTAGGTGACAAGAACAAGCCGATTAGATTTTGGTTCATCAGGCTCGAGTCCAGATCCGGCCCATCATTGGGATACAAAACGTAAACTGTTCACCAGGCGCAGGTATGCACTCCACCGAGTGCCGTGCTAGTTTATGCATCGTTTTCAACCCAGACGGATTTCTGAGAAATGTGAATGTCAGGTGCATTTCTGGGTAAAAGTTGGGAACCTCACCTTTTAACATAATTACGGTATGCTGAATTCGATTAACCCGGTTCCCAAGCCGAATTTTGAGTTTTTGACCTTCTAATTAGCATAAACAAAATGGCCGCCAAATTGCCATTTTTTGGACAATTTCTTTGAACAAGCATTTATATATCATGTACATACATGCAGCTCCTTTACTTTAACTTTACAACTTTTACCCCAAAATGCATCTAGAAGCTTATACGTGGCCTTTTTTCATAAATCCGTCTGGTCTAAAACTGAAAATATACGCTTGCACACATTATCACATGATTAGCATTGCCTCAGCCATAACAACGTTGTAATAAATAAACTGTATTACTTACTACTTAGATTATTGACGCAACCATATCAATTTCCAATGGCGGAAAGAAGGAAAAGAAGAACCCCACAGTTTGCAACAACAAACAACACACTGCCTGCTTGTTTTCAAACACCATGCTTCTCAGAAATGTTCTGAATCTCTTGTCGGTATTCTTCTTCTTTAATGGGCACAATTATTCCCACGTTCCTGAAGGGTTGTACAGGAGAGGTTTGGCCCAAGTCTTTCACGAACTGGCTGGCCAGGCCTGACGTCCGACTAAGGTTAGGGCAGGAATTTGGAATCTGGCCATGATGTCGGCGACAGCTCGCCGGCTCTTCGCAAACGACACCGTGGGATCTTTAACGTCTGCCAACTAATGCCAGCAGACGAACCACCCGGGTTTAACGTCCATCGGAGGGACGGCACACACACGAATGAACTCACGCTGCCTGTGAAACAATGGGGTGACAGATTTTATCTTGGCCCATATTTGAACCCAGGCTCGACAGCTTTGAGGCGGGTGTGTGTATACTTCAGCCATCCCTCAAACTCTTTGTTCAAAAAATAAAACGTCCCACGCAGAGCAATAGCTGCCAGATAGAAATGACACATCAACTGTTTAGACGAATTAACGAGCTTCAAAAACAGGTTTTTGTTTGGAAGGAAGGATTTTTTAAATCCTCCATGACATATGACATACAAGTCCCCTCCTGTAGCCGCAAGCAACCACAAGTTGCATTCCTCATGGGGGACATACCTGGATCTTGGTGTGTGAAAGGCACTCGTGGAATGCTGAAAAGCATAGAGCTCCAAATGGGCCTGCAATACACCAATGC
This sequence comes from Myxine glutinosa, assembly GCF_964187855.1. NCBI lineage: Eukaryota > Metazoa > Chordata > Myxini > Myxiniformes > Myxinidae > Myxine > Myxine glutinosa. The sequence goes on along the minus strand of NC_136266.1, from coordinate 37,436,383 downwards.
CAGTCTCGTCATGCCACACGACAATATAAACAATGACACTTAGACACAGCGATTCTGGAATCCTCTCTAATCCTCTCTGCTTTTGAATCTAAAATCGATTCGATAGATGTCTGGCCAGATTTAATCATTGAACACACGACTGTCATTATTCTGATGAAAACAAATAAACAAACAAACAAAACGCGACTCTAGGTTCACTTGCCGCTGTAATCCTTGGATTTTGTTCAGGTTGCTGTGACATTTCACCAAGCCGGACCAGGTGCATAGTTCACATGCCGTTGTTGGTTTTTATGGAAGTAGCTGTAGAGCCATTGCCAAATGCAACAAATCTGAAGGTAAACTAGCACCTTATAAGCTCACTAAACTCAGAAGGTGGCCAGTTAAAACCATTTTGGTCTTCGATTAGCAACCTGTAGATTGTCACCTGGCCTTGCAAATCAATGAATCACCTGGCCTTTTGAAGACAAAATATAGATCAAACTGGTCTTGCACATTCAATTTCACCAGACCCAGTGGTGTAGTGATGTAATGGTGTAGTGGTGTAATGGTGTAGTGGTGTAGTGGTGTAATGGTGTAGTGGTGTAATGGTGTAGTGGTGTAATGGTGTAATGGTGTAATGGTGTAATGGTGTAGTGGTGTAATGGTGTAATGGTGTAGTGGTGTAGTGGTGTAATGGTGTAATGGTGTAGTGGTGTAATGGTGTAATGGTGTAGTGGTGTAGTGGTGTAATGGTGTAATGGTGTAGTGGTGTAATGGTGTAATGGTGTAGTGGTGTAATGGTGTAATGGTGTAATGGTGTAGTGGTGTAATGGTGTAATGGTGTAATGGTGTAGTGGTGTAGTGGTGTAATTGTGTAATGGTTTAGTGGTGTAATGGTGTAGTGATGTAATGGTGTAATGGTGTCGTGATGTAATGGTGTAGTGGTGTAATGGTGTAATGGTGTAGTGGTGTAATGGTGTAGTGGTGTAATGGTGTAATGGTGTAGTGGTGTAATGGTGTAATGGTGTAGTGATGTAATGGTGTAATGGTGTAGTGATGTAATGGTGTAATGGTGTAGTGATGTAATGGTGTAATGGTGTAGTGGTGTAATGGTGTAGTGATGTAATGGTGTAGTGATGTAATGGTGTAGTGATGTAATGGTGTAGTGATGTAATGGTGTAATGGTGCAGTGATGTAATGGTGTAATGGTGTTGTGATGTAATGGTGTAATGGCGTAGTGATGTAATGGTGTAATGGTGTAGTGGTGTTGTGGTGTAATGATGTAATGGTGTAATGGTGTAGTGGTGTAATAGTGTAATGGTGTAGTGGTGTAATGGTGTAATGGTGTAGTGGTGTAGTGGTGTAATGGTGTAGTGGTGTAGTGGTGTAGTGATGTAATGGTGTAATGGTGTAGTGATGTAATGATGTAATGGTGTAGTGGTGTAGTGATGTAATGGTGTAATGGTGTAATGGTGTAGTGATGTAATGATGTAATGGTGTAGTGGTGTTGTGGTGTAATGGTGTAATGGTGTAATGGTGTAGTGGTGTAGTGGTGTAATGGTGTAATGGTGTAGTGGTGTAATGGTGTAGTGGTGTAGTGGTGTAGTGGTGTAGTGATGTAATGGTGTAATGGTGTAGTGGTGTAATGATGTAATGGTGTAGTGATGTAATGGTGTAGTGATGTAATGGTGTAATGGTGTAGTGGTGTAATGGTGTAATGGTGTAGTGATGTAATGATGTAATGGTGTAATGGTGTAGTGGTGTAATGGTGTAGTGGTGTAATGGTGTAATGGTGTAGTGGTGTAGTGGTGTAATGGTGTAGTGGTGTAATGGTGTAGTGGTGTAGTGGTGTAGTGGTGTAGTGATGTAATGGTGTAATGGTGTAGTGGTGTAGTGGTGTAATGGTGTAGTGGTGTAATGGTGTAGTGATGTAATGGTGTAGTGATGTAATGGTGTAGTGGTGTAGTGGTGTAATGGTGTAGTGGTGTAATGATGTAATGGTGTAGTGATGTAATGGTGTAGTGATGTAATGGTGTAATGGTGTAGTGGTGTAGTGGTGTAATGGTGTAGTGGTGTAGTGGTGTAGTGGTGTAGTGATGTAATGGTGTAATGGTGTAGTGGTGTAATGATGTAATGGTGTAGTGGTGTAGTGGTGCAGTGGTATAGTGGTGTAATGGTGTAGTGGTGTAGTGGTGTAGTGATGTAATGGTGTAGTGGTGTAGTGGTGTAATGGTGTAGTGGTGTAGTGATGTAATGGTGTAGTGATGTAATGGTGTAATGGTGTAGTGGTGTAATGGTGTAGTGGTGTAGTGGTGTAGTGGTGTAATGATGTAATGGTGTAATGGTCGACAGTCTGCTCTGAGTCTGGGAGGTCGGTGGTTGAAACCCCGGCCGAGTCACACGAAGCATTTTAAAATCGGAACGTGTTGCTTACTTGCTTGACGCCTACTTGACGAGGAGGAAAATCCTACTTGGGAAATGCCACGTTGAGTGCGGTGAGAAAGGCAGCCCAAGTATTGTGACGTCGCTGGTACTCACACTGCACTGGGAAGTGACGGAACTTCCCCTAAGTTCAGTGACTGTCTCATCTAACAGTCCTGTGTTGTGTTTCATGTATTTGTTTGTGAGTGCATGTTTGTGAGTTTGTGTTTGTTAGTATGTGTTTGTGAGTGTTTTTGTGTGTGTGTGTTTGTGAGTTTGTAAGTGTGTTTGTGAGTGTTTTTTTGTGTGTGAGTGTTTTTTTGTGTTTGTGTGTTTTTTTGTTTGTGAGTGTGTTTGTGTGTTTTTTTGTGTTTGTGAGTGAGTATGTGTTTGTGAGTGTTTTTGTGTGTGTGTGTGTGTGTATGTGTGTTTGTGAGTGTGTTTTTTTTTTAGTGTGTTTGTGAGTGTTTATTTTTTTTTAGTGTTTGTGAGTGTTAATTTTTTTAGAGTGTTTATGAGTGTGTGTGTGCGTGTGTGTGTGTGTGTGTGTGTGTGTGTGTGTGTGTGTGTGTGTGGCAGCTCCATTACGAGTCATATATCCTGTTAAAAAGTACACGGTGCCAATGGAAAGCTAACCCGAGGTGACCTGTTTATATGCAGAGCAATACATAAATATGAAAGAAACTTCAAAGTGTAGCCCAAGAAGAGAAACATCCGAACGTAACACTGATGCTGCTGTCAGAGGCGAAACACAGTCCCAGGTGAAAACAGACCAAGAACACCTTGTACCAAGACATCTGTAAAGCAGTTTCCACACGAGATGGTCCAGGCAGCCCCCACTTCTATCTGTGTTACGCATCATGCCCATTTCCTCAGTCACATCTTAACAACAACCGGTCGAAGCACCTGCACGGTGCCGTGGGTCGAGAAGGCATGAACACACTGAAGGAGGCGAGCCATCTCCTCGGCGACGCCCTCGATGAGGCGCGACAGCACTCGAGACACCAACTCACGGGACATGGCAAACACCTGCGCAGAAGAACGGGGGGGTTTGAAGAACTGATACAAGCGAGAAAAACGTTGCAAAGCTCCATTGAGGTATCAAACCTACAGTAAGTAACAGCAATCGGGAAATTGGTGAAAACAAACATTCATCCATCCTGAAAATCTTGCCTCTTCGCTTGAGCATCAGTTTTATATTTTTGAGCAAGTTTCTTAAACATTCACACTTCAAATTCTTCCATTTTTGTGAATCCAAATCAGGCGTAAAATTTTCTTCGTCGGCATGAAAAATATACATACAATTCTGAACGTCATTTTGAAATGAAAGAATTAATTACTTGGAAGTTGAACATTTATTTTTCGCTGCAACTTAAACGAGAGCGAAGTCCATGGCGTGCCATCGTAAATCCCTACGCTTCCCACCTAAAGCAAACTAGAAAGATGGCAAAAAGTTCAAATATTTTTCCCGTTTTGACCTCTGTGACCTACCCAGTGCCCATCCCCATAGTACAGCGGACAACAACAATTGTGCATTTTATGAGAAAAGCATGAAATTTCTAACATAGTTAGTGCATACCAAAGGTTTATTTTCAGATGTGGAGGGAAGTCAGATTTGACCTCTGAGAACCGTGAGGTCAAATCCAAAATGGCCGCCAGTCCACCGGGTCTAATGTTCAAACGCGCTTAATTTTGGAACCAAATAGTGTAGAAAAACATTATAGGTGTCAGTTCCAACTAAATTGGGGATGCCCAGAGGTGAATGATGCTTTCAATGAACTCCTAGGCATGCCAAGTGAGGTCAGTGAAGGCTCAATGTTACTGCTAGAGCGATTTGTGGTGCTGATGTACGATAGAACCAGTGAGAGCACGGAAGTGAATGATGCCAGGAAACGGCTCTTCACACAGAAGTGTAGAACTCTAGAGAACATTCCTCCAACCCAGGCAACACTCAAGCAGCACATCAAGCGCACTTGCTACCAGGCCAACTGTTGTAACCAGGCATTGGTCATGGATCCAGAGATGCCAGACCCACCTGACTGGGGCTGGACAAAGGAGACAACTGGGTGGCAGCCTCTTTGGACCACTCTTCCTGAAGCATCAAAATCGTGCCATGAATTGATCGACTGTGGCTGCAGGAAAGGGTGCACTGGACGCTGCAAGTGTGCCAAAGCTGCATTCAAGTGCACTGCACTGTGCTTCTGTTCTGGAGACTGTTAGATTTAGATCATTACCAATTTTCATCATTGCACTTGATTTAATGTAAGCTTTGGTGGACATACTTGGTTAACTACAGTTATTTTTTCAGAGGTTATTGCATCATTCCTTGCAGTGTAAACACTTTTTTTTCATCATTTCTGGTCTTTGGATGTTCTGTACCTATCCCTGTACCTGAAAAAATTAAGTTTTAAAAGTTCAAATGAACTTTTTCCAATAGCAGTTCCAACTGCAGTATCATAAAAATAGATATTTAACGTAATTTGACCTTGCCCGTGACCTAAATGCATGTCCTTGAGTTCTGGCGATCTCAAAAGTATCACCAAATGAATGGGCATCCCCAATTTAGTTGGGAATGACACCTATAAGCGCGTTTGAACATTAGACCCGGTGGACTGGTGGCCATTTTGGATTTGACCTCTCACGGTCCTCAGAGGTCAAATCTGACTTCCTTCCACATCTGAAAATAAACCTTATGGTATATATACTAACTCTGCTAGAAATTTCATGCTTTTCTCAAAAAATGCACAATTTGTTAAAATATGTACTGCAGTAGTCTGTACTGCTGTACTGCAATAGTCCAGCGGAATTGTGAAAAAGCATGTTGTAGCGTCATTATGAAGTTTTTTTGTTGATTCATTATCTCTGAGATATCCTGAATCAGAATCAGGCGGGTGCCAGACTGGCACCCTTGAGGAATGTTTTTTAGAGGCAAAAAACAAAATGGCCGCCACTGATTTCCGATGAATTTTGTTTTGTGCAATATCTTCACTTCTAATGAACTTAGAAACACAATTTTGGTGACTATTATTATGTTTTCAAGGTCAAAGATTCCGATAATGATATAATTAAAGTTGTATATATAACACATGTATCATACTTTGAAGATGGCATCCACCGATAACGATAAAATTCAGATAAAGTCATCGATTCACATTACCGGTATCTAATGACCCACATTCAGAACAACCAGAACAAACTGGCTATCACCTGAAAAGATCCAACACCAGTACAAATATGGAACAATTCCATTCTCGGGAGACGGGATGTGAAAACACAACATGAAGAAGCAGATGTCATCATCATCCATCATTTCGTCCAAATAGTGTCAGGTATCAGTGAGGACTCGCACATCAAAGTTGTCTGCGACGATACAGATGTCTTTGTCCTGCTGCTTCATTTCTACCTCAAGGAAAAGATGACTGTGAATGTCACCATGGAGTGTCCATGTGCTGGGAGGGCCAACATAGACATACGGCAGACAGCATTGAAACACAAAAGTATCGCAGAATATCTACCTGCTGTACATGCTCTGACCGTTAGCGATACTGTGTCGTATTTATTTGGCATTGGAAAGGCCACAGCATTGAAGGTACTAATGAGAGGACATCACCTCACCTCACTTGATCAGATGGAAGCAGACAAGGAAAAGATGAGATCTGAAGCAACTACTTTTATTGCTGCCTGTTATGGTTCCAAAGTGGAAGGTGATATGGCCACACACCGGTATCATTTGTGGAAGTCAAAGATGGCCAACTCCAAGATTACATCTGCTCCATAATTAAAGTCGTTGCCCCAATCACATGATGCCTTTGTTCAGCATGTACAACGTGCTCATTATCAAGTATTGATATGGAAATCAGCCACTCAGCCAGACCCTCCAAACTTGGACCCCATTCGGTACGGATGGCAAGAAGGTGAGGACGGTGCACCTTTGTGTCCAACCACACTCCCACCCGATGTGTCTGCTGCACCGGTCACCATTCTGCAGCTGATTAAGTGTGGATGCTCCACCGGTCGGCCCTGTTCTACAGGGAAGTGTGGTTGTGTGGTGGCACAGATGTCATGTTGGATATTTTGCAGTTGCAGTGGTGAATCATTCTGCTGTAACGAACAGACAAGGGCAGTAGCTGCTTATCAGGACGAAGATGATGAAGATTGAACATTGTGTAAAACATTAATAAGGATGCATGTTGCTCCAAAACAAAGTTATTATTTGTCAGTCTGAAAATAAAAGTAAATTTCAAAATCATGTACTTGTTTTGTCCACTTTTTGTTTGAATTGTTATGTTTATTTACAACGCAAGTTTTACTAGACAAAATCCATGGTCATTGTCAACTGTCCACACGCATCCAAATATATTTATGTGAAAAGCACAATCCAATATACCGTAATAACCAATGCCTTAATAATTGCAAATAAGTTACTTCAGCTGTCATAAATACATATTTGGTTGTGACTGTTATTGTATTAATATTTGAAGGTTCATCAAATTCAATTTCTAACTAGAAGTTATCAATGGAACTGCAAAATAGCCTTTTTATATATAGGGAAATGGTGGCCATCTTGAAAATATGATATAGGATTAATATATACACATTTAATCTTATCATTATCGGATTCCTTGACAATGAAAACATAGAGGTAGACACCAAAATTGTGTTTATAAGTGCATTAGAAGTGAAGATATTGACAAAAACAGAATTTATCGGAAAGTCGTGGCGGCCATTTTGTTTTTCGCCTCTAAAAAAAATTCCTCAAGGGTGCCAGTGTGGCACCCGGCTGATTATGCTTCAGAATAGGTCAGAGATGATGAATCAACCAAAAAACTTCATAATGACGCTCAAGCACGCTTTGCCATGAAATGCCTGTTTGGCATCTGGACTACAGGGGCATGAAGAAGAAGACCCTACTATATATATATATATACTCACTGAGAGTTGAGACTGCGAAAAACCCACAGAATCACTGAGAGAAACCAAATAATCTTGTTTCTCACAGTCTGAGAGTCCTTTAGGTGCTTTTTTGCAAATTTCAAGCGGGCATTCTGTGTCTTGCACTGAGGAGAGGCTTCAGTCTGGCCACTCTGCCATGCAGCCCAGATCGGTGGAGTGTTGCAGTGATGGTTGTCCTTCTGGAAGTTTCTCCCATCTATCCCATCTATTGATTCTTGTCTTGTCTTTTTGATTCTTGTCTTATATATATGCCGTATATCGCTGCTGTTTGTTTTCTTGATTCTTGTCTTTTTGCAATTGTTGTTTTCATGTATTGTTATGCATTATGTTTTCCACTCTGTCAAAGCGCCTTTGGGCTTCTGGAAAAGCGCTATACAAAATAAATGAATTATTATTATTATTATTATTATCTCCACACAGGATCTCTGGAGCTCAGCCAGAGTGACCATCGGGTTCTTGGTCACCTCTCTTACCAAGGCCCTTCTCCCCCGATTGCCCAGTTTGGCCGGGCGGCCAGCTCTAGGAAGAGTCCTGGTTGTTCCAAACCACTTCCATTTAAGAATTATGGAGGCCACTGTGCTCTTGGGAACCTTCAATGCAGCAGAGATTTTTTTGTAGGCTTCCCCAGATCCATGCCTCGACACAATGCTGTCTCTGAGCTCTGCAGGCAGTTCCTTCGAGCTCATGGCTTGGTTTTTGCTCTGATATGCATTGTCAGCTGTGAGAACTTATATAGACAGGTGTGTGCCTTTCCACATCATGTCCAATCAATTAAATTTATCACAGGTGGACTCCCATCAAGGTGAAGAAACATCTCAAAGATGATCAAGAGAAATGGGAGGCACCTGAAATAAATTTCAAGTGTCATAGCAAAGGGTATGAATAGTTATGTCAATGTGATATTTCAGTTTTTTCTTTTTAATAAATTTGCAAAATTTTCTAAAATCCTGTTTTCTCTTTGTCATTACGGGGTATTGAGTGTAGATTGATGAGGGAAAAAATGAATTTAAACGATTTCAGCATAAGGCTGCAACATAACAAAATGTGAAAAAAGTGAAGGGGTCTGAATACTTTCTGAATGCACTGCATATATATATATATATATATATATATATATATATCGCATGGCGAGTTGATGACATAGGCCAAGTTACAACTTTTCTTCATTGAGTGGCCTCAGAGATGTCCAATTTTTTTCCCTTTAATCCAATATGGCTGCCATACCGTGTGACATATGAGGTCAGAGTTACCAACAAAATATTCTCCATTGGGAGTCCCTCCAATGTTTAAAGTTTCACATCGATAGAAGAAGCGGTTGCAGAGAATAAAAAAAAAGAAGTGAAAATACATTGAAGTGGACACACACTTCCCACGTAACATTAGTTTTAACACCACAGTCTCAGACACACAGACACACGAACATGTACATGCACACACACACGTTAACAGAGGTGAATACTTTAAGACCTGTACATCTCTGTTTCATCTCCCGAGACACACCCACGTGTGCGGATATCAGGCAAAAACAACTTCAGGCATACACACACTCATAAACACACACACACACTCATAAACACACACACACACACACACACACACACACACACACACACACACACACACACACACACACACACACACACACACACACACACACACACACACACACACACACACACACACGATCGATCGAGACCTTCTGAAACTCACATTTGGAGATTACAACCAACGACACACACTCACACATACATTGCAATCGTCTTGTAATCCCTTCGGGACTCGACTCATGAATAACTCGGCTTGTTCATGAAGGACAGAAGCATCGATCCCCATCGGTGGACAGGTAGAACAATGGATATAATCAACAAGGATTTGACCAAGGTATGCATATCACCATTGGAAGTTGACTCTTTAATATAGCTCAAGTTGGAAGTGTGTAATATGCAAATCGCCATTGGAAGCACAAGGAGAGGCTGACTTTTTGGAGTTAAAATACATAAAATGTAAAGGAGGGGTTAAAAAGTCTCTTTTACTCCAACAACTCCAACAACAACTCCAGACTTGATCTGCTTAACAGAAACTTTCCTCCTTCAAGATGTCTCAGATTCCTTCATATCTTTTCCTGGTTACTCCCTCCTCAGGTATAATAGACCTGAGCCTCGTCCAGGTGGTGGGGTGGCTATCTTTATCAAAAACTCTCTTCCTTACTCTCCTTGCACTGCCCTCTCTCCACCCCACCCCCAGGAGTACCTCTGGCTACGGCTTCCTCTCCGCTCCCACCTTTTGTTCATATGTGTTCTGTACCGTCCTCCAAACAGTGATGACTCCATTTACATGTCGCTGTCGGACAACATGGACGAACTTCTATCAACTCATCCCAACTCTCTCTTCCTCATATGTGGCGACTTCAACTGTCATCATGCCAGCTGGCTGGGTGTGGGACTGTGGGTTCCTCTCTCACCAGTCATGGCATCTCAGCAAAGGACTTCTGCGACTCATTGGGACTGACACAATCTGTCAATTTCCCGACCCGGATCTCAGTCAATGGAGTATCTTCTCTTCTGGACTTGGTTATGACAAACTTCCCTGCAAATGTCTGCTGCTCCTCTTCTGCTCCAATCGGTTCTTCTGATCATGTGCTTGTTAAAGTGGACATCTCTCTGGCCATTTTCAGAGAGCCTCCTCAGCACCAATGAGTCTGGCATTTCACTCAGGCTGACTGGCACGGTCTGCGAGCAGCCATCAATCATCTGGACTGGTCTCCCATCTCCACTGCCTCTGACATCAATTCTTCCTGGGAATTCTTCCAAAGCAAACTGCTCTCTCTCATGCACAGATTTATCCCATCTCGTCTTCAGTTATCTTACCCTTCCTCCCGTCCATGGTACACTGAATCTTGTGGTGAGGCAGTTGCCCTGAAACAACTTGCCTTTGCCTCTTGGAAGGCAAATCCAACTGAAGGCAATCTCAGTTCCTTCCACCAAGCTCGGAACAAGTGTGTGTCTGCCCTCAGGAGTGCCAGGAAGCACTATCTCTCCACACTCAAGAATGAACTCTCAAACCTGTCTCCTTCCTCCAAATCCTGGTGGCATCTGGCCAAATCCGTTTCTGGTGTTTGTTCCCCCTCCATCCCCCCCCTCACCTCAAATGGCTACACAGTTGGCACCGCACGTGACAAAGCCAAATGCCTCAACTCTGTGTTTGCCTCAAAATCTTGTGTCCCAATCCCATCTCTCTCTGTTCCCACCTTACCCAGTCGAACCCATCTGCTCCTGGACTCTGTGACCTTCACTCCTGAAAAGGTGGAGAAGTTTTTGTCAAACCTCGACTCTGATTCTGCAACTGAACCAGACGGCATCAGCCCACGGGTCCTAAAATCTCGCTCTGCCGCTCTATCTCACCCTCTCTCTGTTCTTTTCACCCTCTCTTTTGCTCATGGTCATCTGCCAGCATCTTCAAAATCAGAAAACATCACCGCTTTACACAAAAAATGTGCAAAAACAGATCCTTGCAACTACAGACCAATCAGCCTGCTCCCAATTATCAGCAAAGTCATGGAATCCATCATTGCTTCGGATATCAAATCCTTCCTCTTCTCCAACAGCTTTATCTCCGATCATCAATTTGGATTCAGACCAGGTCATTCTACTCTGGACATGTTGCTTCTGCTGTCTCAACAATGGATGGAGGTCCTCAATGCCAAACAGGAAATCAGAGCTGTCTCCCTTGACATATCACGTGCCTTCGATACGGTCTGGCCCCCAGCTCTGCTCACCAAACTCTCCTCCTATGGTATCCATGGAAATCTCCATGCTTGGCTTGCAGACTTCCTCTCTGGTTGTAGTCAACGTGTGGCCCTGAATGGATTTCTCTCATCGCCCCTTTCTGTTCAGGCTGGAGCTCCCCAAGGCAGTGTTCTGGGCCCTGTGCTTTTTCTGGTCTTCATCAATGATGTCTCTGACTCTGGAAAATCCTCTCTATGTCTTTGATGATGACTCCACTCTCTGCCGCTCCATTCCTCATCCATCACCCTCATATCGGCAGTCTGCAGCCTCCTCACTCTCTGCAGACCTGGACAAAATCACAGACTGATCAAACAAGTGGAACATGTCTTTCAATCATGAGAAATCTCACACTCTTACTATGTCTCTCCGAAAAGACCGACTGGTCAACCCTCCCATCTACTTTCTCAACAATCCTCTCCAAGAAGTTCTGTCACTCAAGGTTTTGGGTCTCACTATCTGCCATGATCTTTCCTGGGAAAACCACATTTCCAAGCTGACCTCCAAAGCCAGTCGCCGACTGGGCATCCTCCGTCGTGCGAAGTCCTTCCTTGGCACACCTGAGCTCCTCAACACATACAAGGCTTTCATCCGCAGCTCAATAGAATCCTGTTCCCCCCTCTGGGCCGGTGCTCCTGCCTCACACCTAGCTCGGCTTCACGCTGTTGAAACCAAAGCTTTCAGAATCATTGGAATCTCCTGCGATGAAGCTAACTCCGAGGGCCTTTCACTTACTCACCGCAGGCAGGTTGGTGGTCTTTCTGTCTTCTACCGACTCCTCTCCGGCCTTGCTCCCCCAGCTCTCTCTGTGCTCTGTCCCCCAAATATTCCTACAGGTCGCACAAGATCTGCCAGCAACCCTCTTATGGTTAAACTGCCAAAATCTAGGCTCTCTGCTCACCTTCACTCCTTCATTCCCCTTTTCTCCCGCCTCTGGAACAAACTCCCCCACTCCCTTCAATCCCACTCCTCCCTCCAGGTCTTTAAAACAGCTGTTCACCACCATCTCTTATCTTACCCCATCCAAAACTTTGATCTTTTCTACCCCCGCTAATTCACACCAGATACACGTTTTCGAAATTCCAACTTCTTTCCTTAAAGTCCTTGCAGTGTCCATATGTTTTATACCTATCCCACCTCCCCGCCAAGCCCTCTCCCTCCCACAGTTATCCTGATGTCCCTGCTCTCAAATGTTGTGTTTGTGTCGTTCCCCCTCTCTCCCCATCTTGTCTACCGCTCCCCTTATTGTGTGTTTTATGTGTTTGTTTGACTTTTTGTGTGATTAATGTTAGCTCTTTCACGAGCCTCGATCTTGTATACAAAAAAACCCAAAAACAAACAAACAAACAAAAAAAACAAAGGGTTTTGTGCTCAAAACGTCATGTCATTCATTCCAATGGCGATTGGCGTATTTCGAGCCACTTTCTGTTGATTCCATGTGCAAGAAACATCAGCACATTGTGTCGAGCCGTGGCCAAAGATTTCAAGGAAACGAGTTCGCATCAGATATCATACACCTGTAAAATTCTGACAACTACCAGTGTTTGCTTCCGCTTTCAGCTCACATGCTCCACCACACTGCAACCACCGCTACAAAACCTGAACCAAGCATGCTAATTTGCATGGCTGTATCTTCCTGTCTGCATAATCACACAACATGGATTTTTCTCCACAAGAAACATTTTTCCTTTCTTCTCGCTGATAAACTAAGTGATTTCAATGTATAAGAAGGTGCCTTTTCTTTGGGAAGGTGTTGGGATGAAGCAGGGGGGCCAAGGATGGGTGGGAGTGAGGGGGGGGGGGTGGTAGGTTGGGGAGCCTCAGACATACATCTTCTTGTAGCTATGACAGTACATCCAATGATTGTGTCTACAAATACCTACTATACTTAATATTTTAATCCTACGGGATTCAAATACACAAAACAAAGCACCAAATTCAAACAGGAACTTCACCCAGGCTGCCACACACGTAGGAATACAACAGGAACCATGATACTTTCTCAATAAAATGCTACAAATTTGCAATCATATACTTGTTAACATTTCTGTTTCCAAACTTTTTTAATACTTCAAATCCAATCCAGTTTGGACAGGTATGTATTTGAAAGGCACACATGAAAATGCCATTTCTGTAGGAACAAATCATTTTTAGTGAAGAATGGTGCCTTAAGCCAGCTGCTCATTCTGCTATTTTAGAGTTCCAATATTTCAGATAAAAACGTAAACAAATTACACCTTGAAAACAACAACCCTTCTCTCAATTTAGTGCATCCTTCCAAGAGAAAATTAATGAAGACATTAATCAAAATTATTTAATGTGGAGATGTTAATAACGGCAACACATCTTAATATAGTGGACATAATAATATTAGGTGTACCGGAAAGTAACGTCTTTTCTTAAGCTGTGTATGCCTCTTTGAAAAACGACATTACCTTCCTGTACACCTAATATAATGGAGCCAATCACGTCTCTCACCCGTAAGTTGAGAAAATAACCAATCAGCTCTCACCTAATCAATTACTCCAGGTGGCTAGGATTATAAATTCATTACTTATGCTTTATGCACAGTTGGAGTTAATCATATACATTATATATATATATATATATATATATATATATATATATATATATATATATATATATATATATATATATATATATATATATATATATATATATAAAAATATGAATGATCGTTTTTAGGCCATTTTCCCCGCTAGAGCGGGGGTTAGCCTTGCGGGCCCCATGACAATCATGGTTCCCTGTTTGAGGCAATGTTTTTATGGCCGGATGCCCTTCCTGACACCAACCCTTGGTCGCCTCTTACGATGCGCAGGGATACGGTGTACCTATTCTAAATCGGGGTACACACCGTGATCATTCATCCCAGCAAGCTGGTACTCAATTTGCCGACCTCGGAAGGATGACAGGCTGAATCAACCCCCCTGGCGTTAATTCAGCGATCGACCGGGATTCGAACCCAGGAACCTAGGATCCCAAGCCGGCACCCTAACCGCTAAGCCAACACCATACAATATATATATAATATTGTTACGGTTCGCGGTTAAGGATGTTGTTTGCCGAGCGAAGGCGCCGCGGCCGAACAGTTTTTCCCCGACTAAACCCGATTCACCCAGACGTTGGCCGTATCGCGCCACAGCTACTCAATATGGAAAAGACTAAGACGACGAATGCAAAGAGGAAGAAGAAGAGGACGTACAGAAGAGTAACGGGGTTTATTATTATTTACACACACATAAGCAAAAAGAGCAGTCACGGGTATTTACAGCGGACATGAAAAAAACAGGTAACACAGTGCAAATTACTAGCTTATACAGACTTAATTACCTACCCAGGACAGAACAAACAAAGACGACTCACACGGGGAATGATGATAGGAATTGGCTGGAAGGAGAGGAAAGTCCAATTTGTTCGGCAGCACAAATCGGCGCGTTCGGCAGCCGCCGTCCCTTCGCGGCCCTGCTCCAAACTGCCGTCCAGGCCCCAAACGGCTGTCGAGTCTTGTTGCTGCTGTAGACGCTGCTGCTGGCGAGCAAGGTGACGAATAGCAGGCTTTGTGCTTCCCTGGATGATCTTCTGCTTTTGGACCTCACAACTCAGCCCTGCTCTGACGACCCAGCTCTTTCCTTTCCACCTCACCACGCAGCTCAGCTCAGCCTTTCAGCTCATCTCTTGGACTCATCTGCTTGTCTCTTTGGGGGACGTCCCGCGGCGGGTTATATAGGCCCCGCCCCTCAACCTTTTCGAACCTCCTTGCTGTTCCTTTCCACACCCTCTCCAAGTCCAACCCCTTGTTCATGGTTGGTTGAGTGGGGCTGACTCACTCCTCCCCTCTCTGACGAGGTGGGGACCCGCCTTTCTTCCCCAACCCTGCCTCGTGGTCAATGGCGGCAATTGGAGGGGATGTAATTGGCAATCGAGGCTTGGCAATGACGAAAGGGGGAAATGGAGGGAATCTATCTCTTTGGTTTGGTGCAATGGAGTGTCATTCTAATGGAAGACAAGGCCTTACTCTAAAACACATAATAAGGATATAAACTACTGAACAAGGGTTTTATCGTGTCCTTCAATGTGGTGTTTCATGGAATTAACTACCGGGACGCCCTTTTTACCTTTACACAACTCTGGAGGCAGGAGGGGCCATATTCAAACAATGTTACACAACAATTTACCACAATACAATACACACAATCAAAAAAATTGCAATCCTCATATCCGCAACAATATAATATAATATATATATATATATATATATATATATATATATATATATAATATATATATATATATATTGTTGCGGATCTCAGAAACGTCAGCTCTCCCCTTATCAAGGGGGGGTTAATCCCCTTGTCCTCTATCTGGCCGACGCGATCCTGGAAGTTATAACGTCCTTCCCGGGCAGCGTTAGGTAGGGTTTTTGTTAGGCCTAGGGATTCGCTACTACCTAAGTACTAACGCTGACCGGAAACGAGGGAATAACACCCGCTCGAATCACGGATATTGATGGAAACGCCGAGCTCATAGCGATCCGTGATCCGAGCTGTTAACAATGGCTAACCCGATTATAGCGGTTCCGAATCGTGCCGCGTTTACCCAATGGAGAAAAGACTAGGACGGTCGGATTGAGAGGAAAAAAGGAAAATAGGAAGAACAGATTGATTTATTAGTTATGTACAAAGAAGCAGAGGAAATGAAAGAATGTCCAAGAAAGAAAGAGGAAGGAAAAGTACACAGGGCAGTCTTAAAAAGCCTTACTCTATTCCCTGGACACGGGCCCGATCACTCTCAGATTCGGTCTCAGACTTCAGACTCACACGGCGATACAGATGGTAGGGTGGAAGGCCCGGCGATGGTGTCCAGGCTCCGGTCCGGTCCTCGACTCGTATCAGGCAATGAAACCCGGCAGGCAGCTCTCCGTGTAGCGTAGCGCGAGCGGACAATTATTGTGACGGGGGAAGGTAAACTTGGGCTATCGGCGTACGTAATTGGTGTACCGGCGCTTTTGTATTCGCGCTACCGGTCTTACTCGCTCCAAGCGCCCCCTCCCTAATGTCCAGCAAGCTGCAGTTCTCAGCAATGCGTGCCGCACGCTCGCCCAGTCAGCCCTCTCGCAAAGCCGAATTCCTTCCAATACCAATCGTTGGCTTCAGTTCTCTCGTAAAGCGCACGTCCCAGGTCAAGCGCCTCTCTCTCCCCGATGTCCTTTCGCAATGAGCGCGAGCGAGTCCTTCCAAGTCCTTTCAACCACGATAAGTCCTCGTGAGGGCTTTGCGTGCGCGCTTTCATAACCAAGCCAGCGAACGCTCTCGGAGCCCAAAACCACGCCCTGTCAGGCGACCTCACCTCAGCCCTGGTTGGCTGGTGTTGTCTTACTGGCTCCGGCTTGATGGCTGGTTGACATGGCCGCACCTTCATCCTGGGGCTCCGCCCCCTTTTCGGGCCTTACCTCGTGGGTTTCTGGGCTGGTTTGAGTGGAAGCCCAGCGAGGTTGCGAACGCTGCTGGCAAAGACGCGTACCAAATTGGGAGGGCCGATGGGGTATAGACTGGGGAGCGCGTAATGGCGTCGCTTGGAGGGGAGGCTGCCAAAATGAACGGAGGGCCTACTGTTATTTGATTGACGCAACGCAGATGTAACTATTGGAAAATGGCCTTATCTAAACACAGACTATGAAATAACTGACGTCCTATGGTGACCTACGTGTTGCTTGTGGCCTACCTATGGGGTGCTACCTTTAACCTTTAATGATGTTATATTTATTTACAAGTGTGGGTTCTCAAAACCGCAACACTGCACCCCTCCTTTTGCCAGGCGCTCTGCCGAGCCGAAACGATACCTGGGTCAGGACTACTTTTACAACTATATGTGACACTTAGGTGTGGATTACCCTCTACATTTAACCTCACCCTGAGTGCGACAGTTTTAACACTAGATATGTCCCACCTGCTGCGTTGTCCTACCTAACTGACTCATGCCCACAATTAACCGAATTACGGAATGGTTTTCAAACTATACATTTAAGCCGGTGGGGAGCATGTTATTTACAAGACACTACTAATTATTTACAAAACTACAACCCAGGACCTGTCTTTTGTGGGAAAAAGAAGAGAGATTTTGAAAAGAGGAAATACCACTGCCATGCACTGCACCAATACACCATACACCCATATGCACAATAAATGCACCATAATAAACAAAATGCACGAAAAGCACCATCACCAAAAAATGCACAAAAACATTTCAAAAATTAATAAATGATGACGTCTTGTACTTGACTTGCTTGTCCGATGGATCTTGGCTTGATCTTCTTACTTGCTGTTAATGAATAAAAAAGGGCACAACCCGCGTCCGCTTTTTTATTTATGGCCAGCAGGGCCAGCGTAGGTGGTCCGCCTGCATGGCATGTGCGCCACTTAAGAACACAGTGGTCCACAAGCAAGATGCTGCTGGCAGCAATGGTCTGTCCCAGCAAAGGTGCCAGGCCACAGAACGTGTGGTCCATATGGTGTATCAGTGCAGGCAGGCAGGCAGGCATCAGGGTGCAGGCAGCAAGAGTGCGGCCGCACAATTCAGGACACCTGCACACTCCCCTCACACAAAAGACAATGGTCCATGAGTGGGGAAGGAAGACAAAGCAGAGGTTAGCGGGGTGCAAGGGCGCAAGGGTACACATCAAAACAAGGCAATGTGACATGAAGGGCGCGGGAGAGCGAGCTGAGAAAGCTCGTCCCTACTCGTACGTCACCCCCCATGTCAGCCGACACTACCCTTGCCCTTCCTCGTATTTACACAATTTACAAATTCGTCTCTACTGTCTCATCCCCCATATCTCCCCTAATGTCAAATTCGTTACCAATCCCTCCCAAGAAGGAAGGGATGGAATAAACACAATGTCCCACCCACGTCAAGATGCGTCTTTCATTCCAAATGTTTGCCAAAACCTGGTGTGGAGTCCTCTCACCTTGGTGAGTGGATGCGGATGGTGCGAAGAGATTTCATCCTAACTATCCTCTAATAACATTAACTCTTTAAACTACCCGGGGTCTTGCCCTGCCAATCCATTGGCCATCTTTACTCTATGCGGTTCTAAAAACCAATTCCCATTGCCCATACTGTGGTGCTCTCCAAATTTGGGGTCTCACTCCCCCCATTTTTCAATACTGTGCCCTCGCACAATTTCGGGGCTGGGTAGTGTGGCTCTACCAGCAGATTTACCTACCTGCGCATCTCCGCCACTGAAGTTGCCACCCGAGCTTACCTAGCTCCTTCACACTACCTAACTGGGGAAGGCCCTCCTGGCGCTCTCACCGCGTGAATGCCCCCTCTGGCATTGGGCTACCCGGGTCCTCTCCTGGGATCCTCGGGCCCCACTGAACTCTAACACAACACTACCTGGCTCCCAGAGCCTACCTGCGGCCTCACCTGGCCGACAGACTACCAGTGACGGAGTGCTCATTTAACCACATGCACTAACAGGCTCACACGCCCAGCCATTCCACTTCACTTATGCACCCCTCTAAGTACTTCATTGCTACTACATGCACCACAGATGTCAATATCCAACAATTTACCTACTCCCTCTACCTAAATTTAAACTACCCTCCGCGGGTATTCGTGAAGGGTCCATCCTTCCCCCATTCACTCCTTCGCAACATGCACTCCACTAATTCCAGACTACTCACTCCACACCATTTATTCCATACCAAAAGCTCTCTTGCACACTCTTTTGTGCTCTCATTCCTGTCCTGCGCTTGCACCCCATGCAAGGTAATCATTCAACACACACACACACACACACACACACACACACACACACACACACACACACACACACACACACACACATCATTCACGAGCATTGCCTCTCAATTCCTCATTTGCTCACCAGTACCACCAAGACTCCCATTCACAATGCCTCATTTCAAGCCCATGCACACGGTGGTTCCCACAATTACACACACACAGCATCATCTAGCTAACTACTCCCTTCTAAAACTCGTGCTCTCCCTGTCATCCCTTTACACTAAGCACATCCCTTGTCGTTATCATCCACCTAATCTCTCTATGTCCCCACTACTTGTATCAATGTCTCTACTTAAATCTCAAGTCTCCTAAAGTCATTTCTAGGTCCCTAACCATGATCCTAACCCGCCCTCGGCGAGCTTTCACCGCCAAACCCCATAAGTCTAAAGCTCCTTTGCCCAAAAATGATGTGAGGGATGGTGGGGCTACCATCCCTCTACACCGGGCATTATTTCCCACTATCACCCCCAGTCCTCTCGCACTATGAGCCCCCGTAATGTGAGGTACTGGGTCCTGCCTCGGCATCTAAAGCCGTGGCGATCCATGAGGGCGCCTGCTCGCCGGTGTAGGGTCTTAACCGGTCGGCGTGGACGATCCGAGGGAGGGCTCGTAATCCCATTTTGATCTTAACGACCACGTCACAGACTTGCGACAGGACGACCCCTGGGCCTTGCCAGGGAGAGGTGAGTTTGGGGCACCTACCCTTCCGCCTCCCGGGATTAAAGAACCAAATCTTCATCTCCGGAGCGTACTGACTCCCCTGGCTCCGGTGGTCGTACCTGCGCTTCATCTTGGCACCCGCCAGCTGGAGCTGGCGGCGTGCGAAGGCATGGACCCTTTCCATGCCTTCCTCTAAGTGACGTGCATAGCCCTCCCTCGGCAGTGTGTCAGTGGTGTCTGGCACGGGACCGCATAGCAAGTCGGCGGGAGCCCACAACTCCCGCCCATACATGAGCAACGCTGGACTGCATGCGGTGGCCCCGTGCTGGCTGGTTCGGTAGGCCATTAAGAAATACGGGAGATGTTCGTCCCAGTCATCCTGACGGATGGTGGTGAACAATGCCAATTGTTGGATCAAGGTTCGGTTGAACCGTTCCACCATCCCATCAGATTGTGGTCTTAAGGGCATTGTTCTGGTTTTTCTAATTGACAGGAGTCTGCACACATCTTTTAGCAATTGACTCTCAAAATTTCGGCCCTGGTCGGTGTGCAGCTCCTCTGGAATCCCATGCCGACATACAAATCCTTCCACGAAGGCCTGTGCCACCACCTCTGGAATCCCATGCCGACATACAAATCCTTCCACGAAGGCCGGATCGCTCTCAGAATCGGTCTCGGATTTCAGACTCACACGGGGATGCAGATGGTAGGGTGGAAGGTCCGGCGATGGTGTCCAAGCTCCGGTCCGGCTCCGGTCCTCGACTCGTACCAGGCGATGAAACCCGGCAGGCAGCTCTCGGTGTAGCGTAGCGCGAGCGGACAATTATTGTGACGGGGGAAGGTAAACTTGGGCTATCGGCGTACGTAATTGGTGTACCGGCGCTTTTGTATTCGCGCTACCGGTCTTACTCGCTCCAAGCGCCCCCTCCCTAATGTCCGGCACGCTGCAGTTCTCAGCAATGCGTGCCGTGCGCTCGCCCAGTCAGCCCTCTCGCAAAGCCCAATTCCTTCCAATACCAATGGTTGGCTTCAGTTCTCTCGTAAAGCGCACGTCCCAGGTCAAGCGCCTCTCTCTCCCCGATGTCCTTTCGCAATGAGCGCGAGCGAGTCCTTCCAAGTCCTTTCAACCACGATAAGTCCTCGTGAGGGCTTTGCGTGCGCGCTTTTATAACCAAGCCAGCGAACGCTCTCGGAGCCCAAAACCATGCCCTGTCAGGTGACCTCACCTCAGCCCTGGTTGGCTGGTGTTGTCTTACTGGCTCCGCCTTGATGGCTGGTTGACGTGGCCGCACCTTCATCCTGGCGCCCCGCCCCCTTTTCGGGCCTTACCTCGTGGGTTTCTGGGCTAGTTTGAGCGGAAGCCCAGCGAGGTTGCGAACGCTGCTGGCAAAGGCGCGTACCAAATTGGGAGGGCCGATGGGGTATAGACTGGGGAGCGCGTAATGGCGTCGCTTGGAGGGGAGGCTGCCAAAATAAACGGAAGGGCCTACTGTTATTTGATTGACGCAACGCAGATGCAACTATTGGAAAATGGCCTTATCTAAACACAGACTATGAAATAACTGACGTCCTATGGTGACCTACGTGTTGCTTGTGGCCTACCTATGGGGTGCTACCTTTAACCTTTAATGATGTTATATTTATTTAGAAGTGTGGGTTCTCAAAACTGCAACAATATATATAAGTTCACAACACACCTGGTCACAAGTGTGCCGCACTGACCGGGTCCTCAGTCGAGGTCCTCAGCATCATCCCGTTTCGGCCCTTCAACCTCGATACGGTCAGCTAAGGTGGGCCAGCAGGGGCACATACACATCCACATGCAGCAACTGCACCTGGATGCATAGATACCCCCACCCCCAGCCAGTGCGAACAACAACAACAACACCTCCACATCCAGAATCCACAGCACCAAACAAACATGGTGGAACACGCAAACACCCACCTTTACACCCTTCACCACTCACCAACAAAACACACCAGATCATTCATACACACACATACACACCCATACACACACAACACCAACCAACCAACCACCTACCCTTACATCATACACCACTCAACACACAAAAACACACATGCAAAAATTAATTCATGCAAAAACACACACCCTCACCCACTCACTCATATACACAAAATAAGAAATAATAATGGTAACAAAAAACAACAAACCCCCCCCCCCCCCACCCCAAAAAAAAAACCACACACAACCAACCTACACTGTTTGACGTGCCTCCATAAACTTCCTCCATATCCAAAATGAGCCTTTCAAGGCAACCTGGGCCACCTTGCACACATCCTCCTTCTTTCTGTCCCACACACTCCCAGCCAAGCAAGAAATGCAGAAAAGGAATTGCCAATATACCCTCTACACCCCACCTCAAATGGCTGACACGAAACTCGCCAACCCTTCTCACGGCACTCTGCCTACAGCTCACTGTACTTTCCTCTCTTCCCCTCGTGCACCTCCTCCATGTTCTCTTCCCAAGGTACTGACAATTCCCCTAAGATGACCTGTCTTGTTGCACCTGACCAAATGACAATGTCAGGCTGCAACCTTGTCACACAGATCTCCTCTGGGAATAACAATTGTGGCTTTAGGTCTGCCACCACCTGCCAATCACAAGCATCTGACAGCCCTCTTGCTTTCCACCTCCTCCTCTTTCCACCTCTTACCACTTGGCCCTCCTTGACAAACCACACCTCTCCCCCATCAGTCTCCTTCTCTACTTTTCTCTCTCTCGACCTCAGCACATCTTGTTGCACCATCTGCACCACCACCGCCAGCACCTGATCATGTTGCCACCTGTATTGTCCTGCTGCCAATGCTACTGAACATGCACTCAGTGCATGCTGCACCGTTCCCACACCTCCACACAAATAACATCTCTCCTCCTGCAACAACACCCACAATCTCAAGTTTACTGGTGACGGAAGCACATCATACGTTGCCCGCAACAGGAAATTCAACAATATTGGCTCCATCCAATATTGACAGCATTGGCTTTAATATATATATATATATATATATATTGTTACAGACGCGGTTGTGGATGTTAGTTTACCGAGCGGTTTGGTATGACCACGTCTGCACAGTTTACCCGATTATGCTCGAACGTTGACTAGTCGCGCTACGCTAGATCAATGAAGGAAAAGGACACAACGGCTGGATTAAAATGACACGACACCAAGGGTTCAGTTCTCAAGACCTCCGGAGGAGGTTATATTAGGGCGGAAGGTCAGATTACAGGAATGAGAGGGACAGCATAGAAAGACAGGCACTTAGACACACTTATCTTATTCCCTGACAGACGACAGATAAACAGGACAAAAACTGACTCACACGGGGATTGATGGCAAGGAAAGGCAGAATCGATGGCTCCAGGTGCACCTGGGCTCAGGGCAGAATCGACCCGGTTCGGTCCGGTCCAAAGATGCGGGGAGGTATCGTCGCGCTGGGGGTGGCGGTGGCTTCCTCTGCTCTCCGTAGTTCAGGCGCATCTGACCTCACATCCGGTAAGTCGCCGCGTATATCCGGCGGGGAGTGACACGCCCTCGGCTCGTTAGCTCCGCCCCAGATGGAATCGGCACGTCGCTTCTCATTGGGTGCGTGCGGGGGGGTTACCGGCTCCGCCCTTGACGAGGGGCTGACAAGGAGCCCCTTCGTGGTAACCCCGTGGAGCGCATGGTCATGGCGGCTAACCGAGCCGGTGTGAGGACGCACACTCCCCGCACGCCGCGCCCCTCTGTTGTTGTAGTTGTTGTTGTAGTTGTAGTTGTTGTTTGGGGAAGAAGATGGGAGGAGGTATGGGAAGGTCCTAAACTCACTACTGGTGCCATATAATCACATTCTGGTGCAACGAAGAGTCAGAATTAATGGAAACGAGTCCTTAACTGACATAGACTAAGAATAACTAGCAAGATGTCCGAAAGTTGTCTACGTGAGATGCGGTGGACCTGGGCACGACATTTAATGGGGGAAAAAGGGGAAGGTCGGTTCTACAGAGTGTTGTTTACAGACAATGGGACTAGGGAATGGGGGATTGGGGATAGTTGGGGAGTATTGGGGAAATAGGGGAATATTTACAAGCGGATATGGAGGCCAAATTCCATATTCGCAACAATATATTTTAAAAAAAAATAAAAAAATAAAAAAATATGTATATATATATATACACAAAGAATTA
This sequence comes from Myxine glutinosa, assembly GCF_964187855.1. Taxonomy (NCBI): domain Eukaryota; kingdom Metazoa; phylum Chordata; class Myxini; order Myxiniformes; family Myxinidae; genus Myxine; species Myxine glutinosa. The sequence goes on along the minus strand of NC_136266.1, from coordinate 37,412,571 downwards.
AGTTAAGCACCCCCCCCGTTTTTTTACAACCTCGCACATTACAAGTTTGTTGTCGTCAAAACAGTGTAATATACCCATGATATTGCTATATTTTCTGGAGAAGTGATATTATGGTCACATAAAAACATAACAATCATGCCGTTTTCAATATTTTATTCTGAATAATTTAAGGTGAAATTTTTTGGGAATTTTAGGCATATTTTCACCTCAATTTAAGTATGGAGCTATAGGTCCATCACGGACAGTGTGGATGACGTTTATGTTTTCTAACGTACAGTCATTGTTCTGAGAAGACCTCTAGCGATGTTTGCGTCAATAACGTGTGTAGGACCCACGTGATCGGATCACTGACTCAACCAATCACTTTTTTTCACTTTGATCACTCAATATCATCAATGGATAATTGCTAATGTCATACCAATCATTATTTGATCTCACATACCTTAGAATATATGCCAATGTATACATATACACAAAGAATATATATTAGGGGGTGCTTACCTTAATTCGTTGTGTAGGGGTGCTTAACTTAATTCTTTGTGTATACATGTATGTATGTATATATATATATATATATATATATATAAATATATATATAATATAATATATACATATATATTATATATATATATATATATATATATATATATATAAATATATATATATATATATAAAGCTCTATTAAACACTGACAATATGTATTAATATGTATTAATGTTCGGTGCTTCCTGGGTGTCGTATATAATTGAAATTTGGCCTGCCAACGGATATCGATGCCGATACACCAGGAAAAAATCACAGAATCGTCGATGGTGTCGGTAAATGAAAATTTAAGTAAAAAAACGTAAATGCGTCCGTAAGAAAAACAAACCTCAATCGATATCTAGCACTTGAAAATTGTAATTTCTATAGCTGTAAACTGTGAAATCAAAATCTCAATGACGATTTACGTAAAAAAAAAACCCCATAAATGTGTCCGTAAAAAAAAACGATATCTAGCATGAGGTCGTTGATGCTTGCCTGTCAACGCTTCTATAAAGCTTCTATTTATTATGTACCTATGTACTTATTGCTTACAAGGTGTAAGCTTACGCCACTGGTATATGTATGTGTAAGGTTCACCTTTGAGCCAAACAGTATATAAAACGAAAACTTTAAAATTGATTAGTTGGTGTTTTACATCACAAAAACTCTTCAGCGTTGTCCAGCGAGGCCAAACATGGTTACAGTATATCCCAAATTTTTCAAATGTACAGTGTTCCAGAAGAAAGTATCACTTTGTGGAAATATCACCACTTTAATTTGCCCAATGAAGGTGGGCTGATGATGGTTCACATAATTCCACCATTATGTTCAAACCTGGGAAGGGAAGGAAAATCAAATTCTACAAACACCATATAACTAACTGCATGACTGTCAAAAAGTAGAGTGGAATGCTCCCCCACCCTCGTGGTTTAACAAATGGTGAAAGAAAAACCTTAAACTTTTGCTTTATCAGACACATTTTCCAAACAAACTGAAATTAACCAGTTATAACACCACAGTCTCAGCCAACTCCAAATAAAAGGAGAAAACGTTGATTCTGCATTGTAATTACCTTATTTACCAAGCAATGTATTTGTAGACAAGCACGGCACCTTGCTCGTGTCAGGTGGAAATGAAGGAATCGTACTTTAAACCAGTGAAACAGCAGATAGGACTTGTATGCAATCCACCAGCATTTGTCTATGACAGTCCGATAGGATATGAAAAGTTCACCTTTGACCCCAAGCACTTGGGCATTGGGAAAGGCAAACAGGTTCCTAGGTTGCGGAGATGGCTAAGGGAAGCATGGGCGACAGCTTTTTCCGCTGTGGCTTCCAACACTGGACAGCCAGTCATCTTTTTAGTCAACTCGAAAGTAGGAATGGTTTGGCAAAAGTGCAGAACAGACATTGCGAGGGAGGCAACTTCCGGCCATCATCTGCACCTCCATTCATCCATATCCCTTCTTCTGCTATGCTCGATATCAAGTCCCTTTGGCCTCTTTCATTAACTCCGGCGGTTTGACCAATGCAAGGAGGAGTATATAAATAAGATGCAAGTTTATACAGCAAACAAATTCTGCAACTTTTAAATCCAACTTCTGCATAAACCAGGTTTGAATTGTTATTACCTATATTCTTGGTCAGCCAATAACAGTGGCCTTTTGGAAGATTGGTAGATCGTGGCCGATCTGTATTTGGTTTGGATGTCAATGTGCCAGGGCTGAAGGATGCGAATTTCAAGAAGAAAGAATAGGAATGGAGAGGAGAATAGTTTTAAGTTGAACTAAAGTGGGCTCGATAACGAAGAACATCTCACCTCAGCATGAACAGCAGTCAAACTCATGAGTACTTCCTTCAAGTAGTTGCGCACACCTGCACAACACACGATCACGTCAGTTTTCTTCACCCAATCAAGTACAGGATCTTTTCATACATGGTGCAACTCCACTACGCAAAACTTCTTTCTCTGTACATGTGCACAAACTTACATAGATGCAACCCACTTGGTTGTTGCACTAACCAACCAGTTTATCCAAGGACTCCTACATGTTTATGTTAAATACTTCAGAAACTAGAACGGCACTTGGTAGAGCGCATACCTCTGTCAGGCTGAACAGTTTACATATTGTAGCCCACCGATAGGCCGGATCTGCATCCGGACCTGAACCCGAACGTAATCGGCTTGTTCTTGCCACCTAACCAACTCATCCACCAAGTTTTGTCATAACCCGTATATGACATTTTGAGGCATAGTGCATCTCTCAATGGTGAAGAATCACTTAAGAAATGTAAAACATGCTTGTATCCGGATCTTCACCAAAATGTAATTAATTGGTCCTGGTCACACACACAGTCTGTCGAACATGTTTCTTCCGAATCCGTCCATATTATTTTTGAGATATCCTGCTCACAGACAAACAAACAGATAGACAGACAGGGGTGAAACCATAACCTCCATCCACCTTCCATGGCAGAGGTAATAGGTAAAGCCGCTGTCACACCTTGACGTTTTAGCCAGCGTATGCCGACGTATGAAAAATTTGGCTACGTTAAGAGCACGCTGAAGCACGCTGGCATACGTCGTAGTACGCCGAGCTCGTCGACAAATTTCGTGCATGCACAAAATTTGTCGACGTATGCCAGCGTATGACTCACACCAGCACTCAATTTTGATACGTCAGCATATGCTGGCTAAATCGTCAAGGTGTGACAGGGGCTTAAACAGCTGAGAAAAAAAACCTTCATCAACCATCCCCACAAAAGCCTGGTGTTGGCTTAGTGGTCAGGGTGCTGGCTTGGGATCCTAGGATCCTGGGTTCGAATCCCGGTCGATCGCTGAATTAACACCAGGGGGGTTGACTCAGCCTGTCATCCTTCCGAGGTCGGCAAATTGAGTACCAGCTTGCTGGGATGAATGATCCCGGTGTGTACCCCGGTTTAGAATAGGTACACCGCATCCCTGCGCATCGTAAGAGGCGACCAAGGGTTGGCGTCAGGAAGGGCATCCGGCCATAAAAACATTGCCTCAAACAGGGAACCATGATTGTCATGGGGCCCGCAAGGCCAACCCCCGCTTTAGCGGGGAAAAATGGCCTCAAAACGATCATTCATTCATATTCAACCATCCCCACAAAAAATTTCCCCCCAAACAAAGTTTCTGAAAATAATCATCATTGAAAACAATCCTACGTCGAGTTATAGACACAAAGTTGCCATTCTCCTTAATTTTTGCATAATGTTATTGCAACTACCATATTTATTATTCGTATCCATCCGCGCATGAAGACAGTGGACCATGATGCAAAGGAGTAAATAGAGGAAATAAACTAAAAGTTATTATCACCTGGAGAGTACTGTGCAAGAGAGATAAAGCCTCAAACCACAACCTTCTGTTGGTGGTTCTCAGCAAATAGCAGGTGTTCAGATCGAAATGCCTTCAGGAATTCCCAGATTCTCAAGAAAGGAACTAATGCTTTCCTTGAGTCCGGTGTCAAACAGAAACTTTACTGGTTGCGGTTGAAAAGGCAGCGGAATAAACTTACCCGACGCAACATCTAATCAATCCTCACCAACAGCGTATCATACGATTTGTGAAAAGTTTTGCAAACGTATAAAAAAATAGTATTTCCAGCAGTCTTTTGAATCAAAATGAAACGAATGTCATATTTTTGCAACACATTATCAATTTGTTTTTTGCTTTGCATCCTCATAGGCAAAAAATCAACAGCAGGCAGCAAATGCAACTCCAGTAAATTCCCCCGTAATTTCTGGTGAGGCAGCCACATCTTGCCTTTACGTGTCCCCGATCGATTGAGAAGTCAGGTTTACAGCCAATTTATCGACCCGCAAAAAAAAAAAAACACTGCTTCCAAATAAAGCACTGGGAAATTCACTAGGCCTGAAAAAGCCCAAGCCAAGATTCTCCTTTTAGTACAACGTCTTCAAAGGGGGATTATTTCCACCTTGTGGAATTGGTCGAGTGGGAAGTTTGGCCCAAGTCTTTCACGAACTGGCTAGCCAGACTGACGTTCGACTGGAGTTAGGCCAGGAATTTGGAATTTGTTCATGGTGCCGGCGATAACTCACCTACTTATTACTTATTACTAGTGGGTGGGACACCCAGCTTAAAGACTGTATGAGAGACAGCACACTTTGCGATGTAACAATGCACTGCCTGCGAAACACCAAAGAGTTTATATGTGGGCCTAGAATCAAACCCAGGCTGGACAGCTTAAAGGGAAGTGCACTACCTTTGAATCCACCTATCGGACAAACTAAGCCAGCATCACAGCTTGTTTAACACATGGAAGGTTAGTGAAAGTTCAACATGTTTATATTGTGCTGCTTTGGTGAAAGTGTGCGCAAGAAGATAAAACATTTGAAATAGCTTCCTGTATTCTTACAGGTTTGCTTGGATATGAGAAAAGGCAAAAAAGGCAAAAAAAGGCAAACCTCGTTATAACGAATGACGCTTTTGGGGACAATTCTGTCTTAATGTAGAAAAACGTAACTTGATTATAATGATATAATCTTACTTGAAAGTACGATAGCATAATAGAGAAGAAAGAATTTATGTTTACCATATTGTTGGCCTCATTTATGTCTGAATGATGTGGAAGTGCAAGAGACTGAGACGGGCGCGGTGGGATAAACATCCTTTTAAAAAATGACATCCTTTTTTTGTATTCCTTTGTCTTTCACATACATGGGAGACTCATATAATATATATTAATTTTTTTACATTGATCTGAGGCTCAGAGATGAGCTTCACATAAATCCTAATCAGGACAAAGACGTGAATGTAATTTGATGTCAATTACATGCACATTAGAAATGAATGAATGAATGAATGATCGTTTTAAGGCCATTTTCCCCACTAGAGCAGGGGTTAGCTTTGCGGGCCCCATGACAATCATGGTTCCCTGTTTGAGGCAATGTTTTTATGGCCGGATGCCCTTCCTGATGCCAACCCTTGGTCACGCTCTTACGATGCGCAGGGATACCTATTCTAAACCGGGGTACACACCCGGATCATTCACCCAGCAAGCTGGTACTCAATTTGCCGACCTCGGAAGGATGACAGGCTGAGTCAACCCCCCTGGTGTTAATTCAGCGATCGACCGGGATTCGAACCCAGGATCCTAGGATCCCAAGCCGGCACCCTAACCGCTAAGCCAACACCAGGCTGTATTCATTAGAAGAGTATGGACAAATACATACAATACTAGAAATGGCCAGGCTCAACAGTTTAAGTTTTGTATCCACTGATCGGCCGGATCACTATTCGGACCTTAACCAAAATCGAATCGGCTAGTTCTTGTAGCCTACCCAACTCATCCACCAAGTTTCTTCCAAATCCGTCCACAACGTTTTGAGATATCCTGCTCACACACAGGCAGACAAACAGACAGACAAACAGGGGTGAAAACATAACCTTTGTCCATCTTTGGTGGCAGAGGTAATTATGGGATTTGAATTTGGATTCTGAGCATCATGAGCCACTAGTGCTCCGCGTGCTAAGACAAATAGGTTAGCAACGATGTTGACATTTTTACGAGAAATCGCACGCAAAGCGTTTTTGTTCGTTCTGATAGGGTAATGATAGATGAAAGTCAATGGCAACTGCAATAGAAAGAGACAGGTGGAGAAATGGCCCGGGAGATGGAGAAATGGCCCGGCAGATGGAGAAGTGAATGGAGACTAAATACAAGATCTCACACAATTCCTGTGGTCATGAAAGGAGAAAAAAGAAAGAAAACGAAAAAGGAAACGATGCCCCCATTTGTGCCAAAAGCCTGAAAGCTTCCTGCTGTCTGCTCACTTCGCGCTGATAACCAATACAGCATTACCACATGCCTTCACGGTTCCCTTTCAGAACACTCACCCGGTTGGATAAATTTACATTCTACCTCACAGTGATTGATACCCAAAGAACCTTAACCTGGGAGAATCAGGTACACAGGAAATTAACACCCCACCCGCTTTATTTAACCCAGCATTCATCAATGTGATTGCGTCCACAATTATACATGCACAAGGCCCGTTCGTTTATCCCTTATGTTATTCACATTGACTGAATCAACACCGAAAAAGAGAACGAAACAGAAAACTAAATACTACATTGGAGTCATCAAAAAAATTCTGCATGAATCCACTTCTCCGAAGACAGATAGATAAAGAAAGAGAGAAATAAGGAAGAAGCAAGAATTAGAATTAATAAAGAGAAGTATGAAAAAATAGAAAGAAATGTGAAAGGAACAAAGATCCCTAACTCCGAGCCCTAGCTCCTTCCCTTAACTCCTACCCCTAACCCTAACTCCCTTACTTAACACCTAGCCCTAACTCCTAGCCCTAACTTCTTCCCTTAACTCCCAGCCCTAACTCCCAGCCCTAACTCCTAGCCTTAACTCCTGGCCCTAACTCCTAGCGCTAACTCCCAGCCCTAACTCCCAGCCCTAGCTCCTATCCCTAGAAAGATGTTGGGAAGAACCCAGATAGAAAGATTTCAGCATTACTTCCTCAGGCAAAAACGCAGCAACAGTTACAAGCTACCAGAGAAATAAGAGATATGTACAGGTAAAGAAGAAAACTCGAAGAAAAAGCACTAAGTTGTACAGTACAGTATATCAATTTATACAAACTGCTCAAACTACCCCTAAAGTCAAATTATGCTTCAACACATTGTGGGTTCTAAAGAAACACTTATACACCGATAGGATGACAAAGGCCTTCTGAGTTTCTAGACGAGATAATCTCAGTACAATTATGAAGTCACTACTGGGTTGTCAGTAAAACCCTAGCCGGCTCAATCCATGCCTGTCTGTCTGCCCCACCTGGTCTGGTCTACATGTGATGCAAATCCACATCATGGAGTTGACTCGATGCTCCAGAAACATTGCCGCACCTACACTCCCATCCCCATCAATGATCACTTTGGACTACCAAATGTTGTGGGAAAGCAAATCGATTTCTGAATGTTAAATGACTCCTGTTGACTCAACAATGGAAGAACTTATAGAGGGAGGAATCTAAACAAACTTACTGAAGAGTGGGGAGAAAAGATGGGGGTGCAGGAAAACAGAGGAAATAAACAGGCGGTTGGAGAGAATAATTAAACAAGAAAAAAGGAAGTGGAGAATCCAAATAATGAAGAGGGTCAACAAAGGGAGAAGAAAAACAAAATGGGAAAAATAAAGAAGCAGAAAAAAAAAATGGAGAAGTAAATAGGGAAGGAAAAGAGGAGATGGAAAACAAAAGGGCGGGGAACAATGGAGAGGGGTTGAAAAGCAGAGTCGATGGAAGTAAAAATATGAGTGGAGGAAAAAAAATAGAAAGGACAAAAATAGAATGAATGGGAGGGGTTGGGGCGAAGGGAGGAATGTGGAGGACAGCGAGATAAAAAAGGAGGATGAAGAAAAGGCAAAGAGGAAGCCATAGCAAAGGTAAAGCAAGGGAAGTAAAACACTTGGCAAAGAGGAGGGTTAGCAAGGTTAAGCAAGAAAATATGAGGGAGGAAAGAAAAACGAGGAAAAAGGTGTGGGAGTTACGAAGTATCATGCTCTGAAAATGCCAGTACCAATACATCCACGGAAAAGTGCAATGTCCGGTGTGAAATAATTTCGATTTGTAGATTCAAGTAAAAAAAAAAGAAGAAGTGGAAACAGCACCTGATTAATATATTTTAAAAATCTCATCTAATTGTCTTCAAAACAGTAAATATCAAATGCGTAAATGCACAAAAAGGGAACATAAATAAATAAATAAATAAATAAATAAATAAATAAATAACGGTGCTCAGGTTTAATAGAGACCGAGACAAAGTCACAAAGACCTGAGGGTGCGAGACAGTCGTTCCAGTCGAAGTATCCCGCATACATTCCTGGCTCAAGGGCTCCCACCAAAGGATCAGCCTTTTTCTCCACGTAATCCTCGAACAGCTTGTTATCCAGGTGGGACACGGCCGAGAGGCCGGACTAATCACAAGGGGCCAGAGATCGAAGCAAAGGTCAAACAAAAAAGGTCTTCAAGTAGGAGACACTTTTCACAAAAAAGGGCTACTTTGTTTTTTTTCCAAGTTTAAACCATAAACCTATAATCTCAGCGCTTGGATTCCATAAAGACCCCTCTCTTCGAGCCTCATCCACAAATGACCGATTTAAAAGTCTCCATCTTCGTGACACAATCTGCTGGAAGAGATAATCCTGAAAGAGCAAGTCAGTGAGTTTCTCTGTTTACTATTCCGAAAGCAACATCATTGGGAAATGCAAACACACTGTACAAGTGATGTTACATAATTTGTTTTGGAAATAACTTAAAATGTGTACGAGTACGATCGGCGTTGGGAATTTCCTAACAGACGGATGGCTGTCCTTTTCTGCTCACAAATTTGGGTCTGTTGCAACAAGAAAAGGCTGCTTTAAATATTGCATGTCTTTCCCCAGCTCCCGTCACTTTCAACAGCCCTTCCATAGTCAGCTTCCCCTTCGTTGCATCACTTACAGGCAACGCCATGAAGGAGGAAATGCATGCACATAGACTAGATGTAATAACGACCGGCACAAGACAAATTTTCCTCAGCTATCCTACAAGCATTAAAAGGGTTCACACCGAGAAGAGCAGGAAAAAGTGGTTCTAAACATAACAAGTACAAAAAGTTTTAATTAAAACAAAAGCCGCGTCGATGTTACACAATGCCTAGATGCAGCTGTGCCTATAACGTCGATGTTATAAGCACAGGACATTCCTATTGATTCGATTACTTGATGTTATTTTTGTGCAAAGTGAAAATATATCTCGGCAATTTCCCGTGTGTGGCGACGAATTTTTAATATATCTCGGCATTTTCCCGTCTGTTATTTCAGGCGGTGTATGACTGACCATGCCGCGATGTAAAAAAATATATATCTCGGCAATTTCCCGTATGTGGCGACACGTGAACGAAGCTATGCTCCTCTCTCCACATTATTGTGACGACGTATAAATTAAATATTTCATCGTGACGATTGTCATCAAATGGACGAATTTTTAATATATCTCGGCATTTTCCCCGTCTGTTATTTCAGGCGGTGTATGACTGACCATGCCGCGATGTAAAAAAAAATATATCTCGGCAATTTCCCGTATGTGGCGACACGTGAACGAAGCTATGCTCCTCTCTCCACATTATTGTGACGACGTATAAATTAAATATTTCATCGTGACGATTGTCATCAAATGGACGAATTTTTAATATATCTCGGCATTTTCCCGTCTGTTATTTCGGGCGGTGTATGACTGACCATGCCGCGATTTAAACAAAATATATATATCTCGGCATTTTCCCGTCTCTTATTTCGGGCGGTGTATGACTGACCATGCCGCAATTTAAAAAAAAAAAATGTCAATGGACTTGAAGTTACAGGCCTTTGAGAATTCATTTCGTTCTATAAAGGGCAACTTTCATCGGATTTTCTTCCCGTTTTTTTTCAACCGAGTCTAAAACTATGTTGGCGACTGTGAAAAATGAAATGATATATCGAATTTGATTTGAAAGAAAACTGTGTGAGAGGAAGACACCACGGGCCTACAAAACAGGCCTCAAAGCTATGCGAGTTAATAAAATGGTGGATATTTGTTTATATGATGGCTCTCCCAGAATGGGTGGAGCTATGGTTCCCAGAATGGGTGGAGCTTTGAGGTTTTGTCTCCTCTGCAAGAACAAGAAGAAGAAGAAGAAGAGGAAGGGGTGGTAACAACAACAACAGCAGAGTGCACTCTATGAGCAGCGTCTGCGACGCGGCTAAAAATTAAGCAAATTAACGACTTTGCCTGAAGTATTGACAAAAACCATTGAGGAACACAGGATGGCCGAGCACGTTCAGCTCTAAACTGTTTAGCCTGCGTTTGAATCTCGACCGAGCTATAAACTGTCACACTGGCGTTTCATAGGTGGGGTGATTCATCAATATGTGTGCCGACCCTTGGATGGACGTTAAACGGATGTCCCCCATCTGCTAGTATTAGTTGGTGGACATAAAATATCATACAGGGTCCTTCGCAAAGAGTAGGCAAGCTATCGCCGGCATCCTGAACAAATGCCAAATACCAGCCCTAACCTGAGTCAAACATCAGGCCTGGCAGGCCGATTCGTGAAAGACTTGGGCCAGGCTTTCTACCGGTGCACCTCACAAGAACATGGGTATAATTGTGGCCATTAAAGAAGAAGAACCACATCGTCAAAAAGCATTATTTTATCGCATGATATTGCTTGTATTTTAGGAAATTATGGCAATTTCTTTAACAACAACAAAAAACATTCCTTCCGATGATGTGGTTTCCTTGAAGGTTAGGTGTTTAACCAACATGTGTGTGTGTGTGTGTGTGTGTGTATATATATATATATATCTATCTATCTATATAATAATACCGTAAGGACTCGACTTTGTTATCCCTTTTACGCCGCACCCAGTGACCCGATGCCCACGGCACTAATGAATTTTCCATCTACGAACCGCGCTCTTTGTTTATCACGTACAGCCATACTCGAAAAATGTGAATTCGCCGACTTTGGGACCCAAAAGCATCCGATTATCGGCCGATACGACGCCATCTTACGACACCATCGTATTAGCGTCTGCTGGGCGAAGGCGATGCGAGCCGTCTGCTGATTGGACAGTCGAGTGGTGTGATGGGTGGTGTGAACCAAATGGTCTTTTTATTCCCTTGAACATTTTAAATTAGGATATATAAGGAAACGTCTTTATCGTCATTTTAATAAAGTTAAATGGAGTGACGTTGAGATACTCGGGGTGTGTTGCATAAATCCTCGTAACTCAGAGAGGTGTAGCAGGTGGCGAGACGTAAGGAAGCTTTTTTATTCCCTTGAACATTTTAAATTAGGATATATAAGGAAACGTCTTTATCGTCATTTTAATGAAGTTAAATGGAGTGACGTTGCGATACTCGGGGTGCGTTGCATAAATCGTCGTAACTCAGAGAGGTGTAGCAGGTGGCGAGATGTAAGGAAGCTTAAAGATAACGAGCTGAAAACAGACGAACGATATCCCTTCCGTGGATGTTCCACGGGTTTCACGTCTTTATCGTCATTTTAATAAAGTTAAATGGAGTGACGTTGCGATCAGTGAGTTGAACTTGTATACGAAGAGATAAAAGGATGGCATTGACTTCGAGACAGTATGTGATAGTTGGCTGCGGCTGGCTGATGCTGCGTTTTTTTTCTAAGTGCCATGGATGCTGATGGACATAATAAAGGTATCGGCTGATCTCTCATCGTAATGTTACCCGATGGAAATTAACTGTTTCTTTGTTTGTCATTTCCTGTGCAATAATGTCAAATTGATGTCAGACATCCTTTTCTATTGACAGCTGCTCTCCTTTTCGATGGCATCGTCTATTGGTATGCATGTTCTTCTTTCATATAATTTTACACATTCACAATCAGTATTTCAATTCTTGCAGACATTGGAAAGGAAGTTGACTCACAGGCCAACTCTCTGGCTCAATCACAGGCCGACGCACAGGCGATGTAATTGTGAGTAGCATTTTTGCACAAGTGAAAATTGATCTTTCTTCGTAACTCTTACTCGGACAAGCAAATCCCCTATGCCATCCATAATGGTACACTCTATCCATACACCACATCCTCCCTTCCGTGGATGTTCCACGGGTTTCACGTCTTTATCGTCATTTTAATAAAGTTAAATGGAGTGACGTTGCGATACTCGGGGTGCGTTGCATAAATCCTCGTAACTCAGAGAGGTGTAGCAGGTGGCGAGACGTAAGGAAGCTTAAAGATAACGAGCTGAAAACAGACGAACGATATGTCAATCTCTTTCTACACCGAACGGAAATAAAAGTATGAGAGCGGGTAGGCATGGCCTGAGCACTTCGAGCAGAGAGGACTGATTGGACTTAACTTAAAGAGAAAAAATTGGAGCTTAACGGAAGAAGAAGATCCCATGAGCGCTCCCCTATGCCATCCATAATGGTACACTCTATCCATACACCACATCCTCCTTTCCGTAGATGTTCCACGGGTTTCGGCTGGTAAGAAATAATAATAGTAACAAAAAAAACCAAAAAAAACCCCCCCACACACAAACAACCACCGACCCTGACCAACATGCACCACTCATGCAAACATGCAAAACCACACTCACTCATGACCCACTCCTGCAACACACACACACACACACACACACACACACACACACACACACACACACACACACACACACACACACACACACACACAATTAATTGTACAGTATTGGTTGTTCCTAAACTTAAATATAAATAATTTAAAGGATTGTTGGAAATGTTGTTAATTTCACAACATCCCATATTCAACTTTATTTAAATTGTAAACCTCAAACATAGTTTCTCCACGTAAAGCAAGAACCTTAACCTGTAAGTAATTGACTAGTTTCCCGACTGCATGGATCATCAGCTGGGCACCGTACCTCCTCGAGGTTTCAATCCTTTCAGCCCAGGACCTCTCCAAACGGCGGATCCACAACCTCGATCATGGATCCACATCAATTGATGGTAAATCAGTAGATCCACAACCTCAGTTGCATCCAGGCAGTCAGTCAACCCATCAATGCAACATCACTTATTCCAACTTTACTCGCAATAGGATTTAATGTATTATCATATATTTATAACTTTCCTTGCACACTCGATAATATGATAATATCATTAAATCATGCACATCTTACCTTAAATACACCAATCTACCAACCAGCACGCACCATCTACCAACACACACACACACCTCCATTTCTATTCTGTAACCTCAACCGACACCGTTCGACGTGCCTCCGTAAACTTCCTCCATATCCAAAATGAGCCTTTCAAGGCAACCTGGGCCACCTTGTCACACATCCTCCTTCTTTCTGTCCCACACATGCCAAGCCAAGCAAGAAATGCAGAAAAGGATTTGCTAATATACCCTCTACACCCCACCTCAAATGGCTGACACGAAACTCGCCAACCCTTCTCCCGGCACTCTGCCTCCAGCTCACTGTACTTTCCTCTTTTCCTCTCGTGCACCTCCTCCATGTTCTCTTCCCAAGGTACAGACAATTCCCCTAAGATGACCTGTCTTGTTGCACCTGACGAAATGACAATGTCAGGCCGCAACCTTGTCACACAGATCTCCTCTGGGAATACCAATTGTGGCTTTAGGTCTGCCACCACCTGCCAATCACAAGCATCTGACAGCCCTCTTGCTTTCCACCTCCTCCTCTTTCCACCTCTTACCACTTGGCCCTCTTTGACAAATCACACTTCTCCCCCATCAGTCTCCTTCTCCACTCTTCTCTCTCTCGACCTCAGCACCTCTTGTTGCACCATCTGCACCACCACTGACAGGCACCTAATCATGTCGCCACCTGTATTGTCCTGCTGCCAATGCTACTGAACATGCACTTAGTGCATGCTGCACCGTTCCCACACCTCCACACAAATAACATCTCTCCTCCTGCAACAACCCCCACAATCTCAGGTTTATTGGTTTACTGGTTTACTGGTTGGTCAACCTCAAAAAAATAAAAATAAAATTGCACAATGAACATCAATTTTGACCCCAAATTTAGGATCGCCATGATTGGAGTGACAAGGATTTTGAAATGCACTTCATGCGATGAAATATTGCCAAATTTAGAGGTACTAATATATATATATATATATGCCCCAGCTCCCATATATATATATACATACATATATATATATATATATATATATATATATATATATATATATATATATATATATATATATATATATATATATACATATATATATATATATATATATATATATATATATATATATATATATATATATATATGTATATATGCAGACTTGGCATTTAACATGGAATATTTTTTTGTGGGGGTGAACTTACTTTTCAAGATGTCTTAGAACCAAAAGTTCATTGGAATTATGTTGAAATTATTCCAGATTTTGTTAATGTGACCTTTAAAAGAAACAAAAACCACATTTGACATTTCGAAACAAATAAATTGATCCTTGAAAGTGATGTAAACTGATATCGAACTCAATCATGGACAGTACTGTGTTAAACTTCTGTACGTTTTCCAGAAGTATCTCTTTAATTTGCACATTAGCCAAATTATTTTTTAACAAAAACAAAAGTTAAATTACGACTGGGATTACGGACAGTAAAATTACAGTTCAGTACTTCGTGTAACCCCCACGAGCATTCAGGAGAGCACGTACACGTTGAGGCATGCTGTTCACGAGATTTGCCAAGGTTTGGACAGGAATCGCTTGCCATGCAGTGACAATAGCCTGCTGCAATTCACGCATAGAGGTCGGCTGCTGGTCCAAGTGGTCGATTTGACGTGTTAATTCTGCCCACAAGTTCTCTATCGGATTCATATCCGGGGACATGGCAGGCCACTCCATATGCTCTACACCACGGTCAGCAAGAAAGTGTAGGATCATGCGAGCACGATGAGGCCGTGCATTGTCATCTTGGAAGACAAAGTTTCCTCGAAAGGCTGCACGAGCAAATGGAAGCAATGTTTCTTCCAGAATGGCCCTGTACTTGAACTGGTTCAGGTTTCCATTCAGAACAACCAGGTCAGTTTTGCCCCCTGCATGAAAAGCAGCCCAAACGGTCACCCCACCACCTCCAGCTTGGACTCTTGGCACTATACAATCTTTGTTGTAGGCTTCATGCACTTGTCTGCGCACTCGGACGCGGCCATCTTGATGATAGACCAGAAATCTTGACTCGTCACTGAACATCACGTGATTCCAGTGTCCTGACTGCCATTGACGGTGCTCTCTGGCCCACTGCAATCGGCGCTGGCGGTGTTGTCTGGTCAGGCGTGGCTTTCTCAGGGGACGCCTGGCATGATAGCCTGCTTGAACCAGTCGTTGGTTGACTAGCCTTCTGGATACAGGCACATTTGTCAGTTGCTGCCACTCAGCCCTAAGCCGATTAGCTGACTTGGTACGGCCATTGCGGACTAACCGGTGCAGCTGGCGATCATCCCTCCTTGTGGTTCTGCGGGGACATCCTGGCCTCGGTATTGGAGTAGGGACACCCCTCTGAGCATTTCGTTTCAGGATCTTTGACACCTGACCTTGAGTGATGCCATATTGCTGAGCAATAGCATGCTGTTTCATGCCGTAATTTCGTAAAGCCACCACTCCATGACAAACAGCATTGTCGAGTTGACGGACCATCTCCAGAGGAAGCGGCAATAACTTTTGGAGACATGCAGCAGTTGTTTTCCACTAAAACAGAACGCAACAACCCTTGTATACCCGACTGTGAAGCCAATCATCAAATGCACCTGTCCGTACATTTTGCCACGCCACCTGTGATATAATCCTGTTGTTGACTTCTTGCTGCGACAGACAATCAGTGACATGGTTCTTTTAACAAATAAATCACCAAAGTGTAAAAGAAACTCACCAGATTGATATACTGAGTTAAGAAAGTAAACCCAAGTCAAGAAAAAAAAAAATTCCATATTAAATGCCAAGTCTGTGTGTGTGTGTGTGTGTGTGTGTGTGTGTGTGTGTGTGTGTGTGTGTGTGTGTGTATATATATATATATATATATATATATATATATATATATATATATATATATACATATATATATATATATATATATATATATATATATATATATATTATATATATATATATATATATACATATATACATATATATATATATATATATATATATATACATATATATATATATATATATATATATATATATATATACATATATACATATATATATATATATATATATATATATATATATATATATATATATATATATATATATATATATATATATATATATATATATATATATATATATATATATATATATTGTTGCGGATATGGGATTTGGCCTCCATCCATATCCGCTTGTAAATATTCCCCTATTTCCCCAATACTCCCCAACTATCCCCAATCCCCCATTCCCTAGTCCCATTGTCTGTAAACAACACTCTGTAGAACCGACCTTCCCCTTTTTCCCCCATTAAATGTCGTGCCCAGGTCCACCCGCATCTCACGTAGACAACTTTCGGACATCTTGCTAGTTATTCTTAGTCTATGTCAGTTAAGGACTCGTTTCCATTAATTCTGACTCTTCGTTGCACCAGAATGTGATTGTATGGCACCAGTAGTGAGTTTAGGACCTCCCACAATACCTCCCCGCATCTCTTCCTCATGGAACTACAACAACAACAACAACTACAACAACAGCGGGGGGCGGCGCGGCGGCGGCGCGGGGAGTGTGCGTCCTCACTCCGGCTTGGTTAGCCGCCATTGCCCATGTGCTCCGACGGGGTTACCACACAGGGGCTGACTGTCAGCTCCTCGTCAAGGGCGGAGCCCGGTAACCCCCCCGCACCCAATAAGAAGCGGCGGACCGATTCCATCTGGGGCGGAGCTAACGAGCCGAGGGCGTGTCACTCCCCGCTGGATATACGCAGCCACTTACCGGAGGTGACGTCAGATGCGCCCCCAGCTTGGAGAAAGAACGTCACCTCCTAGCGCTGAGAGATACCTCCCGCATCTCTGGACCGGACCGGGTCGATTCTGCCCCTGAGTCAAGGTGCACCTTGCGCCATCGACTACCTGCCCTCCCCTGCCATCAATCCCTGTGTGAGTCAGTCTTGTCCCGTTTATCTGTGGTCTGTCGGGGCTAAGATAAGACCGTGTTTAAGTGCCCACCTTTCTATGCTGTACCTCTTGTCCGTGTAATCTAAACGTTCTGCAAACCCATATTATAACCTCCTCCGGAGGTCTTGAGAACTGTACCCCTGGTGTCGTGTCATTTAACCCAGCCGTTGTGTCCTTTCCTTAATTGATTTAGCATAGCGCGATTTGGCCAACGTTCGAGTGTAATCGGGTAAACTGTGCGAACACGGCGGCCATTCCGCTCGGCCCATAATCACATCCTAATAAGTCGTGTCCGTAACAATATATATATATATATATATATATATATATATATATATATATATATATATATATATATATATATATATATATATATATATATATATATATACAGTCTTGTGAAAAAGTAAGTACACCCCATGTAAAGTTTTGACTTTTTCAACATATTTCAACATACAGTTTTTGACCTTCATTTCAACAAACTGAAAGATAAAGGTGATATAATACAACAAATATCATGAAACATTTACATTTAGTAGTCCATTGCATAATTTAAATAAACATAAATGCAAATTTCACATGTGGAAAAAGTAAGTACACCCCTACATTTATCACTACTTAAAATACCTAAAATTAGAATCAGGTGCACCAGCTCAGGTGTAAATGATTAGAACATCGTTAGAGAGGATCTTCGAGGAACCTGTCTTATTTAAAACCTCAGACATTTAGTTTGGTTTGCTCTTTGTTGTTGAAGTGTGTGGCGTCACTATGTCGAGATCAAAAGAGCTCTCTGAGGCCTTCAGAATGAAGGTTATAGATGCCTACGAGTCTGGGAGGGGATTTAAAAAGATCTCCAAACAATTTGAAATCAAATCATTCAACTGTCCGGAAGATCATCTACAAGTGGAGAAGATTCCAAACAACTGCCAACTTGTTCAGGCCAGGCCGCCCCAGCAAGTTCAGCCCGAGAGCAGACCGCAAGATGCTGAAAGAAGTCTCTAAGAACCCCAGAATGTCATCACGGGACCTACAGATAGCTCTTGCCACTGTTGATGTCAAAGTGCACGAGTCTACCATTAGAAAGAGGCTGCACAAATTTGATCTACATGGGAGGTGTGCCAGGAGGAAACCTTTGCTGTCCAGAAAGAACATCAGGGCAAGACTAAAGTTTGTCAATGAACACCCAGGTAAAGACCAGCACTTCTGGAACAATGTGCTCTGGACAGATGAGTCAAAGATAGAGCTATTTGGCCACAGTACCAGAAGACATGTTTGGGTGAAAACCAAAGACAGCATTTGACCACAAGAACCTGATACCAACTGTAAAGCATGGTGGTGGAAATATTATGGTTTGGGACAGCTTTGCTGCATCAGGGTCTGGGCAGCTCACCATCATAGAATCCACTATGAATTCTTCATTGTACCAGAGGGTGCTTGAGGATAATGTGAGGCCATCTGTCGGAGAATTGAAGCTCAACCGAAGGTGGACCTTGCAACATGACAATGACCCTAAACATACCAGTAAATACATGAAGGAATGGCTGGAAAGAAAGAAATGGAGGGTTCTGGAATGGACAAGTCAAAGCCCGGATCTAAATCCCATCGAGATGTTGTGGGGGGATTTGAAACGGGCTGTGCATGCAAGAAACCCCTTAAACATCGCACAGCTGAAAGAATTCTGCATGGAGG